>NC_081437.1:29837543-30141671 GCF_949786415.1 Peromyscus eremicus | reverse complement strand
TGATGTAGTCTTTGATTATCTAGCTACTCCCTGTTAATATTATGCAGAGTAAAGAAGAGGAACAATGCCTTGATTTAACACTACATATAATAAAAATTATTGACTTAAGAATACTTTGGTATTATTCATTCCAAAAGGATTCATTTGCAGACAGATACAGTGACTCAGAATGAGGATGATGAATTTTATGAGTTGAAGGTTTGGAGATTCAAACAAACTTTCAATTTAATTTCCAATTGAGACAAATGACTGAGTTGTTTTTAATTTTAAAAATAAATTTCAAATTAGATGTCCAGTCACATATATTTAAGCACACACACATATAAATATAGATGGTATACTGGATCATATTGTAATTTCCTTTTTATATCTATAAATTATATTATAATCATATTATAAATATATATTTACATATTACATATTGTAATTATATTAGAAATATATTATAAATTTATATATTATAAAATATATCTAGAAATTACCTAATTTAGCTTATAAATGGAATGCAATGAATTAACTGCTTCTAATTGTCTCAGAGTGAGGGGTATTACATGATTTGAAAATCTCTCTTCTTGTTTTCATAACCAAGTGAGACAGGGATCCTCAGCAAGCATAAAATGTAAATATGATTTTTTTGTATGAAAATGTGTGATATAAATTTTCAGCTTTTTAGGGGGTGGTAATACGCAGCAGAGTTTTCTAGAAAACCCCTTTATTGTTAGTCCCCACTAGCACAGCCCCCTTCATATATGAATTGCACTTTATGGAAATAGATTTTGGAGGCTATGAATTGATGGCCTGTGTGATAATTGTCCACAGCACGGATGTGCTCTAGGCATATTTGAAGAACTGATGTGCAAATTCTTAGCTAAGGGTTTCTCTAGAAGAATGTAAGGGAAAATTGCACATTTTCTCCATTGTGGATTGTATCTGTGATTTGGGAGATTAAATATATAGAAAATATGATCATGAGAAGTTAAGTAGATACAGTATAGACCAGGGATATTGGCTGAACTTGAGTGATCAGTGTGGTTTCTATGAAAACATAAAGTAAAATAATTGAATAAGTTAAGAACAGATCCAAATTTATATAATGCCCTTTAATGAGGTTTTGGTCTTGCTCTGAAAAGATTTTCACTGTTTTTGTAATTTTCCTTGGTCCTTGCCTCTGCCCCTATCCTGGCTGCTCTTCTCCTGCCTGACTTTAGAATCTTTCCTTCTGCACTGTGATCCTTGCTCCAACAAGTATACACAGCTTAACTCAGTCTTATGCTCCATTCAGTTCTCTCTTTACTTGTCTCCTAATCAGAGTAACCTTCCCTACCCACCCTACGTGAAGGCTCCAAACCTTCATTTCATAGTCTTCCTTGTCACCTGCACATGTCTTTCACTTATTTGTTGGTTTGTCCATTCATTTATTTATTATCTATATCTGATACTAGATTGTGGGCTTAATCAGAATGGCACACCTTCTTAGTCATTGATGCATCATCGCTCACATTAAAGTAGTTGGGAGCCAAACAAATACTTGTTGCATGAGTAAACCAAGAATGGGAGGGAAGGAATTCAGGTACATCATTTCCGTGCTAGCTTCAGAACAATGACCACTGGGTGGCCACAGCTGCCTTCCCTGTCTACATAGGATCATGTTTCTGCTGACCACATCATCAGGGAGCTTCCTATATAATTACATTTTTCTGAGTAGAGGGCTTTCAGATCATTTGTGTTAGTTCTAATTGTCCAAAAGAAAAGAGCCTGAAAGCATGGTTGGATCTTGTTTTTCAGGCTGTTTTGGAGTTCCCACTGATCAGTCATTTTCTAAACAATTCTGAGCACCTTGTCTTCCAAGGGAAGATATTAACATCACAGGGACTCTGCTCCCAAGGAGCTTGATCAGAACTGTTGGGGGCAGCAAGTGGCAAGGAAGGCACAATCCTTGCTAATTATTGCTCCCAGAGAAGGAATATGAGGTTGTGTATTATGTATGGGTATGTGCAGTCTGCTCTGTAGTGGGCAGTGTGAAAGAAGAGCTTCTCAAATCAGGATGAAAACTTTCAAAAATAAGTTCCAGAAAGTTTGTATGTATGTCTCTGTCTCTTGGTGGGTTGTCTAGGAATCTTTCAAGGGAATGTCAGAGGACATACCCTATTATTTATATATAATGCAGGGAACAAAAGGTACAAGACCTTATTGTACTAATTTGTCACTCCTCATTCATTCTGCTAACTTTAATTTGGCACCAAAACTGTAATAGGCATTAAGACAGGTTCTTTTTAATAAAAAAAGAATATACAATGTTAACAGTACAGAACTAATATAGTTTTTGTGTGAATCAATTTATGACCAGAAACTAGAAATACAAGCAAGTTGTAAATGAATATTGGGCTAATTCCATGGTCATGAGACCAAGGCCTTTGTGTTTAGATAGACTTCATAGCTAGATTACTGTTATATTGTTGCTGTCCAGAAATTCTTGATTCTGTTTGTCTATGTGTGTGGGTGCACATGTATGTGAAAACACGTGTGCTTTAATGTGCATGTATATGTGGATGTACATACAAAGGCCAAATATTGATGCTGGTGTCTCCCTCTGTTGCTTGTTATGCTATATTCTGAGACAGGCAATGCCATTGAATATAGAGTTTGAAGATTCAGCTAGACTGGCTGGCCAGTGAGCCCTGGGGATCTTCGTGTCTCTGCCTTTCAGGGTTTGGATCATAAGCACTGGCCACAATACTTGGCTTTTTTATATAGGTGCTGAGGATTGAATTCAGGTCCTCATGTTTCTGCAGCAAGTATTTTCTTGATGGAGCCGCCTCCCTAGGCCTCACAATCTTAAATTTTGTGCTAACATTCTCCCAAATTCAGTAGTCAATGGGAGCTCACAGTCAAATTGGCCCTGTATCTGAAGTGTCATTCTAGCAATGGTTGGAAAATAATGGTCTTAGGACCAAATTCAGACCCAGATTAATTTTATGTAATATATAAGCTATGAATAGTTTTTGCATTAAGTAGTAGGAACAAGTTGAATTACAAATATCATTCTATTGGATGAAATGTTTGTGAAGGTCATCTTTATGTCCATAAAATACTTCAATGTATACAGTCTTGCTTTTTGGCTTCTCCGTTGTTTGGGGCTACAGTATGATATTGTGGAAGTAACCACTGTGTAGTCTGTAAACCCTAGAATATTTACTCTCTGAGACATTTGTACAATTTTTGTTGTGTTGATCTAGAGCAGTGGTTCTTACCCTGTGAGTCAGGCATCCTGCATATCAGATATTTATATTATGATTCATAACAGTAGCAAAGCTACAGCTATGAAGTAGCAATAAGAGAATTCTTTGGTTAGGGGTCACCACAACATGAGGAACTGTATTAAAGGGTCCCAGCATTAGGGAGGTTGAGAACCACTGCTATATAGGGTTCTAAGCTACATTATCAGGATCATGAACTTAACACTTTTTCCTCTTCCATTTGCTGTTATAGCCACCACTTTTTTCATTTGCTTTCTGTCCCTCGATAGCATAAGCACTGAGATTCCCAGGTTTGGGTAGGTGGCATCTGATGCCCATTGGATGCTTCAAAATATTTGCTAGAAATTGACCATTGTGTGATGATTTTGATGTAGTGTTCTCTTTCCCATTTATTATATTGGAGTGAATTGCTTTTTCAGAGGAATTGTCTATGGTGTTTGTAATAAAAACACATCACAGTCATGTTCCATAAATGTTTATGACAACAAACTATTCATAGTAGTTTCTGACCAGCTGGTGGCTGAACTCCTTCAGAAGCAGGATCTTTATCAGAGGGTGAAGTGTTAGAGTATAAAATAGTGTTTATTTTGACTGCTTTCAGTATGTTCTAATTTTTAATGCTTTATTATTTTATATTCTAAAATACCATTTCATTAAAGTATCATTCTTCCACTATAACATATACCTTGTCATTTAGCTATGTTTTGGATATGGTTTTTAGATTTGTCCCCAAATTTCCTATCTTGGAAGGTTGTTTCTTGGCTTGGCAGCATAGAGCTGGTATAGGATCTTTTAGAGGTGGAATCTCATAGGCAATTCTTAAGTCAATTTAGGGCTTGCCTTGGGGGATTATGGGAATCTGATCACTATTTGTCTTCCTCCAAAGAGAATCTCTTCCTCTTGCATGGACTCTAATCATTGCAGTGGCTTACAATGACTATCATAGTGTTTGTGATATCTTCACTCTTTAGCACAGCCATAATTTCCAAAGATTATGATCAGATACCATTGCCATAAGAATGGAAGTGTGTTTGCCGGTCCAGAAGAAGTAAATATCATGTCCTATGACAACTTTAACCAACTAAATAGAATCTACCAATAAATAGAAGCAAGCCAAATGTAAATTCTAGAACCAAATGTATCACAATCAAATAATTTCTTCACTGACCATAAAAATAGACTAGTGCCAGAAGGAATAAAAGAATGGAAAACTTGAGCTAGGTGAACAGAAATAATCTAAACTTACAAACAGAGAGAGAAATGATTGAAGAAATGAACAGAGACTCCCAGAATATGTGGGTATAAGATCATTTAAAATAGGTAGAATTGAAAGGTAGGAAGATGACTCAGTGTTTATGAGGAGTTACTATGCAAGCCTGAGTACCTGGATTTAGATACCCAGCATCTTAAAAACTGAGCATGGCTATGTGTGCCTATAACCCGATGTTCATTAAAAGGAAGAGAAATAAGGGCTTTTACAAGTCATACTGAAAAACATATCCATAAAGAAAATTAAAAACAAAATCTGAAGCTCAACCCTTTCTTCAAACCAAAGAATACTGAAAGTTAGTTGCAAGTGAATTGTTTTTAGAGGAAATTTTGAGACCATTTCATTTCACAATTAGAACAAATAAGAGTAGCCATACTGCAAGCCTTTGGATAGTTAATAGCTGTCTGAAGCAAAGAACAAATGAAACATAAAGAAAAGATATAGTAGTTAACGCTATTTTGTCAAATGAAAATTTATTCTTCATCAGATCATTCAAACCAAATGAATAAGTAAATTACTAAACTGGGAGAAAATTGTAGTAAGTATAGTGAGCCTAACACTTACATGGAAAATAAATAATTTCACAGGTAATTAAACAATGATTTCAAAATTTTAACACTAGCCAATAGTCATATGATAAGATATATATGAAAATTAAAATCACAAGATTCTCCTGTCTTTTGGTATAGCTTTGTGGTAAAGAACTGACACTATAAAATGTTGATAACACTTTTTGGAGTTCCTAGAACTGACTTACATTTACACTGCCAGTGGACATATAAAGTGACTCAGTGGACATTTAAAAAATGAATTTAATGAACATTTACCATGTGAGTCAATCTTATATACTTTTTTTGGTAATTTCCTCACCCACACACCCACACCCACCTACACCCTGCACACACACAGAGAATATCTACGAATACAGTAACAAGAAAGTGCAATAATTCACCTAAGAAAGAATGAATTTTTTGGGGGGGGGGGGTTTTCGAGACAGGGTTTCTCTGTGTAGCTTTGCGCCTTTCCTGGAACTCACTTGGTAGCCCAGGCTGGCCTCGAACTCACAGAGATCCGCCTGCCTCTGCCTCCCGAGTGTTGGGATTAAAGGCGTGCGCCACCACCGCCTGGCGAAAGAATGAATTTTTAAAGTAAGAGCAGTGAGAGAAAAGAAAGAGGAACTCATTCCTTCTCTAATCTGAGAGTTCTCAGATCATGTTAATCTAGGAACTTGGGATAGAAAATTAAATGCTAAAAGCTAACATTAGAATCTATTAGATTAGATATGCTCCGTTTTTTATTAAGAAATGTAGGTGATCATGTGAAGTATTCCTGGATCCTTTTATAGATTACATAGATTCAATAATCTATAACCTTAGTTAAATGCTTTGGTATAAAGAGTTCTCAGCTAGGAGCCTCAATTTCTTTATGTGTCAGATAGGGATGTTATCTTTGTAATGACAGTGCTATGGTAATTAAGAGATAATGGACAGAATTCAGCTTAATTTTTTTTAAGGTAAGGGAGTTATTCATTTCTTATAGTTGCCTTCTATTTTCCTGTTTTGATGTTCTTTTACTTAACTGCCTTTTAAATCTCTAACCACTATTTTAGAAAATGTTTATGTACTCCGAGGAGGCCAGGGGCTGCTTTTGTTGTGGAACCTAGCATACTGCATGCTTGTTTATGTAGGCAAAAAAATAATTAAAAATAAAATAAGATTTAAAAAATTATTGAGACTTGATTTTGTGAAAGAGATCAAGAGATTGAGATATAATCAGGATCAGGGATTTGTTGTAGTTCAGTATCTTTCAAACTGTCAATCAAAGGGCTTCCTAGACAGTTTGTGAAAAGGGACTCCTTCCATTCGGGCACCAGCTGGCCCTAGTACTGGGAATGAACACAAAGACAGGATAGTCAGTCATTCAAGGTGAGGCAGCTGACTGAGAAAGGAAGGGCTCATTTCCTTGTTACTTATACAGTGATTGAAATACCTCATTAGCATAAGAATGAAATAAAAGAGCTGGCTGAAAGAAGTAGGTTGAAATTTCAATGTATCTTCTGGGGAACAGCAATTCAACAACACTGAGTTTTCTGAAACTTTCTTGTAAGGAGATTGATAACCACGTGATTCATCTAGACAACCTGCAACACACAGTATAGGTGAGTACCCTACATTTGGTCTGAACAGCAATCGGACTTTCACAAAGTGCAGGTGCATATCTTAATCGTGCCTCAAAAGGTTAGGAACCAGCTGAGGTTGGCCAAGGGCACAGTGTGGGACATTTCCAGCGGAGGTTCCACAAAAAAAAAAAAAAAAAAAAAAAAAAAAAAAAAAAAAAAAAAAAAAAAAGAGAATGGGGAAGAGGATTGGGTTGGCTGTGAAAGATTGCACCTTTCTTCATTCGTCCCTGGTGAAGCAATCGTATCATGGCAGACAATGAGAAAAGGTAAAACACTCGGGAAGAAAAGGGGGGGAAAACGTGCATTTCCTGTATCATGGATTGCTGTTTTGCCAAGTCTGACAACATAACATGGAGAATCTTTCAGCTGGCCAATTTTCACACTGCTGTGTCACTTACTTCTCACAGTCTGACATGTTCAGTGATACGATTCCCAGGGTGCAAGGCATGTAAGCTGGCAGCTGGGCATGTGGACATCATGTGGAAGAGCTGAGGTTTGTAATCGGGAGCTCAGAGTCAGAAGTCACTATAGGTCACTCAGACACTTCTTATTTTTCTGGCCTAAGTTAGTGCCTTGTTGCCATAGCCTGTTCCTGGATCCCCATTGTCTTTATTGTATTCACTCATCAAACTGCCGATTCATGGGAAGGCAACAGAAAATGCTTTTCAGCCCCACTATATTACTATTCACTGCCCTTTTTATTTGACCTTAAGAAGTATTTTCCAATATTGATGGCCAAGGAGCTGCCACAAAACCTTGATGTATCAACATAAAATTCTTTGAAAGCATGAAAATGCTTTAGTGACAGTGCCTGGTGAGGAGCATCTCCTCCAACCTCCCATAACACTAGCAAAGTATTTCTTACAGTCCATTGAAATTTTCTATTTATTCATCTCATTTTCCGATTATATTGTGCAGACCCTGAAGGCAGGGGTTATGAACAATTTGATGAACTATTCATAATGTTGAGTATAGAATCAGGGTCTTTTAGAACACAGTAAATTTTTACTGAGAAAAATGGCTAAAGTTCAATTTTTAATTCATTTGACAATATTTAGCATACCTGTTATGTGCCAAGCCCTCCACTAGGCTTTAAAATGCTAAAACAAACAGTAGCTACTGCTGTTCAATAGCTCACTGACAAGCAGAGACACAGATATTTAAACCAAGAAGTAAGACAATGCCCTATGAGTTAACGTGGATGAAAGTGTGGTATTGTGGAGTTCTGCATGCAATATCAAAGAAACTAGGAAAGTATCTCCAGCTGCAGCACCAACAACATTTTATTTCCAATCCCAAGCTCCCTCCTTTGTCCTTAGATGAAGGTCTTTAGGTCACTACACAGCAGCTAATGCCATTAATTTCTGAATTAATGACATTATTTCAAAATTCACCAGTCCTCTCCAGGGCAAATATTGGAAGATGACGAATGATTTCTCCTTGCCACACTTTCTTGCTTTTAATCACAGACAAGAAATACTTCTCCCTTTATTGCAAGATCGCTGTGAAAATGAAATGTGAGGTAGAATAATGATGGCTTGACTTTCGTATTCGTTAATAATTATTGTCATGTTCTTTGGAAAAACCAATCATTGTAAGTCTGGGATGAATCTTTTCAAAGACACTAGAATAGCAACCCTAGTCCTCAGATTGAATTCATGCCTATGCCTTAACAATTTATGCCTGGGACACATGATGTGGAGAGGAGATGGAGCCCTCTAGACTCCCTGGAACTGCATGCATTGGAAAGTGCCAAATTATTTGAATTAAACAGTAAAGGTATCCTAGAATTTGTCTCTAAATGTTCAGGGGAGTCCTGGGAACTGGGAACTGGAAAAAGGAAAGCTATCTACTCTCTCCAAACTAATAGCAGGAGAATTGTTGAGCTACAATTCAGCTCTCTGAACTAGATGAGAAAAACAGATTCCAAGGCATGCCAGCATCTCCTATGTGTAGTGAAAGCTGTGAGTCTGATGGGATCCTCCATCACAGTTGTAGCCTCTTAATGCTTTTTCCTGGAATTTTTTGAATGCCTCTCCCACTCCCAGAGATTGGAGGATACAGCCCTGGCTTACTACAGCCAACTTCGCTATACAGTCCCTTCTGGAATTTTTCACCCACTTCTAAATAAATGGTGGTTCTTGAGTTGTAAGTTCACAACCTAAGTCATCTTCTCCAGCGTTCTTATGTCTTCAAAGCTGTAATTCTACTGACCAATCAACTCCCAACTTTGGATTCCTCAATGATTTGTTTTATATCTCCTGAGTTTTGCAAATGTGTTTCATTTCAAGGGAGGACACGTTGGACGAAACTAACCTATCTCATCTGCAAAAAGAGGACTCTTGGTAGCACTTCCCTCTGGGCTTTCCTATTATTCCTACTTTCTTTTGATTTAGAGTCTGTCACTGTGCATGTGGATCCACTGTTCCCAGGAAGAAATCTGATATTCTCATGCAGCTCCAACACCTTCACTGGCAGCCTCCCCTTTTCTCTCTCCCTGTTCTCACCCCACAGCCTCCAAGGGCCAACACCACACATTTCCCCGTCACTTCTTGGCCTAGCACTTGCTTAACTCCTCCATTCTGCCCTCCCTCTGTCCCCCTCCTGGTGACCTTAAGCTGTAAAATGCTATAGTATCTCAGGCTTGGGCTCCTTATCTGGCCACAAATTTTTTTCTTCTCTTTGGAAGACAGTGGAGAAGGAGTGCTCATTTATAATGTTCGGCTCTACTGCATTTCCTTCCAGCCCCTTTCAATGACGTTTTTGCTCATGTTGTCATATAGATGAAACATCATTTTCTCACGTGTCCCAGGAGATGTGGCATTTCCACAGAATTATTTAGGATCAGCTCTTTAGGTTATAAAGGATGGGGAATAGTTTTAATGAAGCTGGTGATGGGCTGTATATCAAAGCAAAGGGAAGTGGGAGTCATTGGCTGCTTTGAAGACAGTATCCTCCTTCCAAAATGGAATTCCTGGCATGATCTGCATACTCTTGGGTTTCCTTTTCTCTTCCATTCCCAGGGCTGTAGGAAAGAGTGATTTCATATTATTCATATTTATCACCATCAATGCTTTTTTGTCTTCCAGGCTTTGTAGTATACAGTGAGTAAAGCCTATGGATCACACAAGGCTTCAGAATAAGAAAAATGACTAATTCCTTCAAACTATCTATGAAACCACATTAATAATAAAACCGTATGTTGAGTGTGCTTTTTTGTTTCTCTCTAGAAGACTTACTCACATATTCTTATGTGACTTCAAAAGCTCCTTTACCTACTCTCTGTAAATGTTAGCTTTAAATGAATGACAATGTAGTCAGAGGAAGCCCCACCTCTATTTACTACTGTGAAAATTAAGAATGACACAGGACACATAGAAATGCAGTTATATTTTTAATGCAGAAATGCTAACATTCACTGGAAAAGTTCTATGGTGGTTAGAGGAGAAATTATAGTCGTGATTTTACACAGAGCTTGCACTCAATATAGCTGTTATTTATACAAGAGGGCCTTTATGTCTTTTCCTACTTGGGTCGTAGCTGTATCTTGAAGATCATTGTTGTATGATGGGACATTAAGTTCAGAGAGTTTTGGTGTTTCAGCACATTAGGGAGCCAAATTGGAGTTATGATCTATCCAAATGGTGCAGCCAGAAGGTTTAGAAGTTATGCTTCACACCAATTCTCCTAATTTCCCATCTTCACATTAAGCCACACTGCCTCTTATGGAGTTCATTATTACATGTCTATCTTGCCTATATGTATTCATTGGACTCAACCTGTGTACTAGGTGCTAAACTTAGTACTAGTGATTCAGACCTCAGGGGGCCTGGCTTCTTGCTTCATTGAGCACATATACAGTCCTTTTCTTGGTATGGTTGAGGCCCAGTTCTATTTAGTTTGTAGAAGTGTATGTATGTGTTTGCTTTGAAACTTAGATTTTTATGAGATGTCTCCCACATGTCTCTTCCTTTTACAAATAATATGAGCCACATGGGATAGAAGGCACCAAATTATTTTATGAAACATTTACAAAAATAATATAAATACAGTCATTCGATAGGAATGTTCATGTACATATTGTAAGGAATTAAACTGTTGAAAACAGTCTGAATGTTGAAAATGATTATGCATTTATACATATATGTAGATAGATACAATATATTCATACACGTGTAAAGTACATAAATGTATAAATAGATATACATGCATTTCAGTATTAGGATGAATATTTCTTGGAAATTTTGCTTTCTTTGTGTAAATAAATATTCTTATTCTTCTAGGTGGGTGCTTTCTCAACAGACTTCTATTCATTAACCCTGGGATTATTGCAACAATAGGGGGAACCTGATGCTTTTTGACTTGTAGAATTTCAGCATCCACTGTCATCGTTTATCATAAAGACATTGGCATAGGACATACTCCTGAGGGGAGTTTGATAAATATCTATCTCTATCATATCTATCTATCTATCTATATCTATATCTATATCTATATATCTTCATACACACAGGCATAGGACATGCTCATGAAGGGAAGTTTGATAAATATCTATATCTTATCTATCTATCTATCTATCTATCTATCTATCTATCTATCTATATCTATATCTATCTTCACACACACAGGCATAGGACATGCTCATGAAGGGAAACAATATATATCTATCTCTAACACACACACACATATATGGGATATATATCCCTTCACACACACACACACACACACACACACACACACACACACACACATACATATACATACATACATACACACATATATATACACATACACATACACACATACAGAGAGATAGGTAGATAGCGAGTGTGTGTGTGTGTGTGTGTATGTGTATGTGTGTGGAGTCATTCAGATATTTGAACAGTTGTACTAACAGAGATATGTGATCAATTTTTATAAAGTATTTCTGATAAAATTTCAGCATCTGAAAGGGCACTGGGCTTTCCAAGATATTTTACTCACAAGTAGAACCTGAATTCATGGAGGCTCACCATTTCACTGTTTAAGTAAAATCGATCCTTCTGAGCTGGTATAGAAACATAGAGATGTGTTTTGCTCCATTCTTGACTTTCATTTGAGACAAGGCATTCTGCTACTGAGGAAACTCATCAGGGAGTCTTTAAACAGGGTGTACTTTGATTATGATCTGAGGAAGAACTGACAGTGAGAGATTAAAACATTTTCAGGGTAATTTACAGCTTCCTGCATTTATAAGGTTATTTTATGTCTTTATGATCCGCAATGATTTATATATACCAAGGCAGAAAAAGAAGTAAAAGACATGGTCAGAGATTTTTCTCTGCTACAGAGAATCTTGGTTGATTTAAGAGAATATGCTGCCCCATGCTGTACCAAAAGGAGCCAAGATCTGCAGACTTCTTACAGCCTCAAGGCCCATCCCTACATCTTGTCAACTTTTATAAGCAGTATTTTTCTGAACTCCTGATTAGGATCAGAATAAGGATACAAAAAATTAGAAGAACAGTATAAAGATAGATAAGAACAGGAGAATAAAATGGCTACTGCGCTGGAAATCCTAAAATTAGCACCAGCAGTTAATAATGCTGGATCTTCTGTGATTCTTGTGTGTGTGTTAATAAGATCCAACTCAGGAAATGCTTATTTAACCATGTACCAAGCGCTCTGTGAGATACTAAAAGGCTAGAATACTAAAGGTTAGGAAGATGAATCTGATTGAGAACTATATGCCTAGTCAGGAAACTCTCCAAAGAGAACCGTTACTGATAAGACAAAGCAAAACAATGTGACTGAAACATAATAAAGAATATTGTGGCAACAAAATGTGCAGTTTAGAGATTGGGAGACCCAGATGGAGGAAGAGCAATATAAAAATGGGTTTCCTGGGCAGTGTGAACTTGGGGAAGTGAACATGAAAAAAGAAAAAAAAAAGATGTTCTAACAAAATATGGGACTGTTCTGCCTAGAGAATAAAATTTCTCTGAGGATCCATCCATTTGTCTGCAAACCTCATGATGTCATTGTTTTTCTCTGCTGAGTAGTATTCCATTGTGTATATGTACCACATTTTGTTTATCCATTCTTCAGTTGAAGGGCATCTAGGTTGTTTCCATGTTCTGGCTATTACAAACAACGCTGATATGAACATAGCTGAACAAGTGCTCTTGTGGTGTGGTTGAGCATTCCTTGGGTATATGCCCAAGAGTGGTATAGCTGGATCTTGGGGGAGATGGATTCCCAATTTTCTAAGAAATCGCCATATTGATTTCCAAAGTGGTTGTACAAGCTTGCATTCCCACCAGCAGTGGAGGAGAGTTCCCCTAGCTCCACATCCTCTCCAGCATAAGGTGTCTTCAGTGTTTTTGATCTTAGCCATTCTGACAGGCGTAAGGTGGTATCTCAGAGTTGTTTTGATTTGCATTTCCCTGATGATTAGGGATGTTGAGCAATTCCTTAAATGTCTTTCAGCCATTTGAGTTTCCTCTGTTGAGAATTCTCTGTTTAGTTCTATAGCCCATTTCTTAATTGGACTGTTGGGCATTTTGATGTCTAATTTCTTGAGTTCCTTATATATTCTGGATATCAGTCCTCTGTCAGATGTGGGATTGGTGAAGATCTTTTCCCATTCTGTAGGCTGTCGCTTTGCTTTGTTGACCGTTTCCTTTGCCCTACAAAAGCTTCTCAGTTTCAAGAGGTCCCACTGATTGATTGTTTCTCTCAGTGTCTGTGCTACTGGTGTTCTATTTAGAAAGTGGTCTCCTATGCCAATGTGTTCAAGACTACTTCCTACTTTCTCTTCTAGCAGGTTCAGAGTAGCTGGATGGATCTAGAAAAAATCATCCTGAGTGAGGTATCCCAGACTCAGAAAGACAAACATGGTATGTACTCACTCATAACAGGATACTAGATGTGGAACAAGGATGACTGGACTGCTACTCACATCACCAGGCAGGCTACCTGGAAAACAGGACCCCAAGAAAGACACAGGGATCGCCCAACGACAGAGAAATGGAATGAGATCTACATGAACAGCCTGGACAGGAGTGGGGGTAGTGAAGGGCGAGGGTCGAGGGAAAGAGAGCTTGGGTGAGTGGGAGATCCCAGCTGGATCAAAAACAGAGAGGGAGAACAAGGAATAGGAGACCATGGTAAATGAAGACCACATGAGAATAGGAAGAAACAAAGTGCTAGAGAGGCCCACAGAAATCCACAAAGATACCCCCACAACAGACTGCTGGCAATGGTCGAGTGACAATCCGAACTGACCTACTCTGGTGATGGGATGGCCAAACACCCTAATTGTCGTGCTAGAAACCTCATCCAACTACTGATGGACCTGGAGGCAGAGATCCATGACTAGGCCCCAGGTGGATCTCTGGGAGTCCAATTAGCGAGAATGAGGAGGGTTTATATGAGAGAGAATTGTTGAGACCAAGGTCGGATAAAGCACAGAGACAAATAGCCAAACAAACGGAAACACATGAAATATGAACCAATGGCTGAGGGGTCACCAACTGGATCAGGCCCTCTGAGTGGGTGAGACAGTTGATTGGCCTGATCTGTTTGGGAGGCATCCAGGCAGTGGGACCGGGTCCTGTGCTCATTGCATGAGTTGGCTGTTTGAAACCTGGGGCCTATGCAGGGTCCCTTGGCTCAGCATGGGAGGAGGGGACTGGACCTACCTGGACTGAGTCCACCTGGTTGATCTCAGTCTGTGGGGAAGGCTTTGCCCTGGAGGAGATTGGAATGGGGGGCGGGCTGGGGGGAAGGTGAGGGGGGCGGGAGGGGGGAGAACAAGGGAATCTGTGGCTGATATGTAGAACTGAATTGTATTGCAAAATAAAAATTAAAAAAAAAATAATAATTTAAACTGAAAAAAAAAAAAAAAAAAAAAAAAAAAAAAAAAAAAAAAAAAAAAAAGAAAAAAATTTCTCTGAGGAGATGGAATGGAGTCCTTCATTTCATTTGGGCAAAGTGTGTCAAGGACAGAGCACACTGCTGTTTGGATTTTGTCAGTACATGTACCTGGTGCCATCCTAGAGTATGACACACAACAAAGCCTGATGCACACTGGCTAAAATCACACCTGCTGCTCTTCATCCCTCCGAACTGTCATTCCATGGTCCCTTGTGGAATGAGGCTTCTTTTCGCAGAGGGTGAAATCTATGGATAGGGGGAAAACCTGAAGAACAAGTCCAAGCTGGATGAAAGTGAGGCAACAAGCCAAGTGGGTACCCCTTCCTCCCTCCCTCCTTCCCTCCCTCCCTCCCTTCCTTCCTGTCTTTCTTTCTCCCCCTCCTCTCTTGCTGTGGAGAAGTCACTCTTGAAGTATTTTCAGGGTTCTAGAATCTTTTCACTTTTGATCTAAATCTCTGTATTCAAACGTTGTGTTGGATTCCAAGAAGTGTCAGGCAGTTGTTGATGGAGACCATGGGTCTCTCTCTGTGTTTTGCATACCATGGCTGTAGAGGAACATTGGAAGGATGCTGTGCCATTTCTATAAATCACTCCTTGTGCTCTAGTAGTCATTAAAATAACTGGGCTTAGAGTCATTGACTAGGGCTTTCGCCTTGGCTTGACCCACGCTTACCTAGCTTTGAGATTTCTGACCGTGTATTTCACCCATTTGAATTCTTCATCACATAGTACGTCGTTTCTTTCTATTGGATCACCAGGAGGTCTTCCAACTCTAGTTTCTCCTCTGATTATTTGACAAAGACTAGCATGATGAATATGACACTGGCAGTATTTTTCTTCTGTTTCTTCCCTTGATTTTTTTCTTTTTATTCACTCTTTGTGTCTTTCACATCATGCACCTCCATCCCATTTATTTCCCCGCCCCTTCATATCCATCCTCTGCCCTTGCAACCAACCCCGCCCCTGCACATAATAAAATAAAATTTAAGACAAAAAAGAAAAAAAGGGGCCAGGTGGTGGTGGCGCACGCCTTTAATTCCAGCACTCTGGAGGCAGAGCCAGGTGGATGTCTGTGAGTTCAAGGCCAGCCTGGTCTACAGAGTGATATCTAGAACAGCACCAAAAACTACATGGAGAAATCCTGTCTCCAAAAACCAGACAGAGAGAGAGAGAGAGAGGGAGAGGGAGGGAGGGAGGGAGGGAAGGAGAGAGAGAGAGAGAGGGAGAGGGAGGGAGGGAGGGAGGGAAGGAGAGAGAGAGAGAGAGAGAGAGAGAGAGAGAGAGAGAGAGAGAGAGAGAGAGAAGGAAAAAAATCAATCTAGTCATGGAAGCTGCAGTGTGACACAGTGAGTCATGCTGTAAACCTCTTTGTCCATATATCTTTACTTGCAAGTGTTCATTGCGAAGAGTCATTGGTCTGGTTGGAGGCCTCTGGTTTCTGCTGTACTGTTGATGCTGGGCCCTCACTGGAGCTCCTTTCTTGGTTATCCTGCTCTTGTCCTGTGTTGTGGAGATCCTGCAGCTTTGGGTCTACAGGACCGGTCCCTTCTTGTGCTCCAGCAGATGCCACATGGGGTGGATGTTGGGGTGGGCCAACACACAACCCTGGTTCTGGGCCTGGGTAGTTGCAGGGTTGGTCAGCCCACCAGCTCTCCCCTGTCCTCACCACCAGGGTGAGCTCTCCTGCATTATCCTGGTGAGTTCACCCCTTGCAGCTATGAGCAAGGGGCAGAGCTGAGACTGGCAAAGTTTTTCCATTTCATTTTGACTTTTGGATTAAATATACTTTTAGTGGCTATTATTTAGATATGATAAGGCAAACTTTTTGAAGCATTCTTTAAAACTTTAATTCTAATATAAGCTTCTCCCCTTACCCCTCTTTCTGTCTGTGTATGTGTGTGCCTGCATATATATATATGTGTGTGTGTGTGTGTGTGTGTGTGTGTGTGTGTGTGTGTGTGTGTGTGTGTGTTTATGGTGTTTGGGATTGAACCCAGGACCTTCAGAATGTTAGGAAGCACCCTGACGCCAAATTATCTCCCCAGTTCTTAATGTAAATCTTTAAACTTTCCAAAGAGAAAGAAAAGTAAAATATTTTTGTAAATAGTTGACAGGAATACTAGGTTTACATTTTGGAAATCTTTGCAGAGGAAGTAGCATCCTGTAAGTTATTAAACAAAATAGCTATACTAAGAAAGCCTTGCCTAAATTGGGTGTTTGCAGTGAGTTTGGCTGTGGAATGTTGGCTGGTTTCTGTGCAGTTGTGAGGTAATTTAGCTTTATCCTGAAAGCAGTAGAACATTAAAACAGAGAAAGTATGAGAATACTATCCCCCGGGAACTTAGATGTCTTTTATTTTAGAGTGGAAAGGTTAAAAAAAAAAATCCAAACTTTGGAATATAGTAGTATAATGTAGCATAAAGTAGCATTAAAAAAAAAAGAATGGCCCCATGTTTAATGCCCCACAAATGGAACTTCAGAAAACCACAGTAGCTCTTAAATGGTGCATTGCAAGTATTAAAACATGATCCAGTCCTGAAAGCATTCCTGCTGGGTGGGTAGATGTTCCTGCCTTGTAGGCCTTACATTTCTCAGGAGTAAACCAAATCATGCACAAACCTTTTATAGAGTGAGGCATAAATTGTTCCATTATGCCTGGGGAAATATGGAGACCAAGCTAAGTGTTTCAGCAAAAATTTAAGTTAATTGAATCAGTACGGGAAAGCTCAGAGAGGGGAGGAGCTTTAATTCTGGACCGTTGCTTTCGTTGATGATGTTAGAGGCTAATATGTAAAGAAGGAGTGACAAAGGGCTGTTGCTTGTCTTTATGATTCAACAGAGTTAAGGGAAGGATGGACTATAGTTTCTAACAGACAGACAGACAGATGCATGCACATGTGCATGTGCGCATACACACACACACACACACACACACACACACACACACACACACACACACTTCTGTTTGTTGTGACCAGCAACCAGAATATTAGAATACACACTAAGTAAAGGACTGCTGATAACTATTTACAGAATGGACCCACAAACAGATAATCTTTGGAGTAAACAAATGAGACGAATTAGTAGAATTTTCCCAAATTAAGGAATGGGACATTCTTTCTGTATGAAATTAAACATTCCTCAGTACCCATTGGTTTTTAAGCAAAGTTCTGTTTAAAATACATTCAAGTTAATTTATCTTTTGCTTTTATTATGAGACAAAATCTTGTGAAACTGGAGCAATCACCTTTACATGAAGATAAAAGTAAATTTCAGAAGTTAAATACAAATTGTTACAAGGTTTGTTCTTTGGGAAGCAGGTATGAAATGGAATCATATCCCAAGACCCTCAGAGGCTTCAGTTTAACCCATTGCATGCATATGAAATTTTATTACTCTTTTAAGATATACTTTAGTGCCTTTTATTTCTGTTATGTGTACCTGCATACACACCTGTTCGTCCCTGTAGCACATGTGTGCCCATGAGACATGAGAGTACTATTTTCAGGAGTCAGTGATCTTCCACTGTGCGGGTCCCAGGATGGGAACTGAGGCATCGGGCTTGCAGGCAGGTGCCTCTGCCCTCTCAGCCATTTTATAGATTGCCATTATGTTGACAGTTTCATTCTACCTTTCTGTCCATTCATTTTGAGGGCAAACTCTTTCATGTGGGACAGGGAAATAAACTGACACTCTGTAAATGTTACATTTGGAGTTCCGCTGTAGAGGAGGGCTCGAAAGGTACAGTGATGTGTGTGTGTGTGTGTGTGTGTGTGTGTGTGTGTGGTCTTCCATATTTGACTAACTTAATGCTATAGATCAGGACTGTAAATGCAATAGGTGAAAGCGACCTAAGCAATGGAAGTCGAGTTATCTTCGGCCTGATATTGGTTTAGAACATCAAAGGCATAAGAACGGCTGAGATGTTTAGCCAGCACCTTCCTTCCTGCCTCTGCCTTTACTTGTGTTGTTGGTTTACAATCGGTGCTGGGACAACTGGTGTGTGGTTTAAACACAGATTTTACACTTTAAATTAAGGCTCTAATCTTGGTTTTGGAGTGGTGAATTCCTAAGATAACTTCGTAAAAATCGAGGTCACTCCAACAGGGCACAATCAATCCCTAGTGCTTTAATTTTCATCTCAAGGCATAAAGAGTAAAAGGCCCTGTTTCCTTTTTATCTCTTCTGTTTGTCTTTGTTTTAGGAAAAATAATTTCCTTATCACATCTGCAGACACAGTGTTTGCTTGTGTGTGAAGAGCGGATGCTATCGGCTTTAGGATATTCTCTGAGGTTAAGCTACATGGGGTGGGAGAGTAGAGCTTTCCCACCTTTTAAACCAAGCAGAACCTTAGTAAAATTTATAATAAATCTACTTGGTTATTGCACTATTTAAATGCTCTCTATGTGAGTAATTGCTGTAAATTTTGTATCCTTTTGTATTTTGAAACAATGGGCATAGATTGGAGGTCTATGGAACCCCCAGCCCGTTGGAGATCAAAGGGAATTATTTGATGAAATATTCTGAAGTTACAATCCAAATGTGTTCCCTTTTGAAGGAGATTATGTGGGAATGCATTGCATTAAATATTTGTTTTCAAGAATAAAAATTTTGAAACTCAGAAGATTATAAAAATTATTACTTCTCTGCACTTCTTCCTGTCATGATCTTGACGTTCCCTACTGACTGACTCCCCATGGGAGACCTTGATTTGGGGGATGTGGGGATGTGGGGTGGCTTGGGAGGGAGGGCTGGGAGATGGGAGGAGGGAGGAGGTGGGATCTGTGGGTAGTATGTAGACTGAGTAGAAAATTTCTTAATAAAGAAAAATGGGAAAAATCATTATTTAAAAGAGAGGAAGGTGCTCTACAAATTTAAAAATGGGGAATTACTCTGTCAAATAACAGCTTTTTAATTTTATTTATTTATTTTTTGGTTGAGATCCAGCCTCATTGTGTACCTCAAGCTAATCTGGAACTTTTTATAGGCCAGAATGGCCTCCAGCTCATAAGCTTCTTGCCTGACTCCTGAGGGCTGGAATTAGAGGTGTAAAACACTATACCCAACACCTTTCAGTTCAAGTACTACGAAGAATGAGTTGGGTTCCGGGGTACTTACTGATTTCCACAGGGCAAATCCATCCCCTTTCTTTTTTTTTTTTCCTTTCCCATCCCCTTTCCACCTTCCATGATCAGTCCCTCCCATGCTGCCTCCCCAGGTCCCACAGCATGTTGTTTATTTTCCCCTCCCTGGGTTGCATTAGTGTATTAACTTACCTCTTCGCGTAGTTATCTACTTAGGAAGATGCTGAGCTCTCCAAGGCCACAAGCAGTGTTTTATTTAATGTTCTGTTACTTTCCTCGTGGGAAGATGAAAAGCCATTTAGAGTGGGTTTCCCTGCTAAATGCTTTCAACACCTCCAGCACTTTGAGTTGCTAACATCACTTTCTATTTCCCGCACGCTTGCCATGGATACCACCAAAATGAATATGTTTTTATGATACAAATGAATTTATTAATGTCAGGGAGGTGGCTCAGTGGGTTGAGTAAAAACACTTACTGTACATATGTGATGAACTGAGATCTATCCATGAACCCACCATGAAAGAAGAGAAAGCACTCCTAAAGGTTGTTTGCTCACCTTGTCACACTTATTGTGGCATCTGTGTATTCCCACACTCACACATAAGCAAGCAATAGTAATGAACAAAATTAAATTCAGATTATTTTCTTTATAAAACATACATTGTATAATAGTAAGTACATGGATATTTTGTATTTTTGTTACATGTTTGCATGTTTTCATTAAGTAATGTTACAGTAAACTCTCTGAACTAAGTATTATACCCAGTGAATAAGTATTTTTTTATTATACCCACTGAATAAGTGAGAAAATGCATGTTCAGAAAGATTCATGGTTTGTCAGGGCAACAAAAGCCAGTGAACAAACCCCAAACTAGAGTCCAAAGTCTACATGCTTATGCATGAGTCTATAATTTTACTTCCTTATTAGTAGTGGCATTAATACATAAAACAGGAATATCTATGACATTCTTGACAATCTGACAGCCCTATGGTACAGGAACATGTATCGTCATCGTTGCCAAAGATTCATGGCATTTGTTTCCTTAGTATTTGACATATGTGCTTCCTTCTTTTCATAAGGAGACCATATATGTATTGAACTGAACAAACAGCATAGCATCTTATTATATGTGCAATCCCGGCTGTGCCATCACATCTCCTTGGTCAGAGGTACATCAGTGTTAAAGGTGGGAACCACTGCATGACACCCAGAGAACCTGGTGAGCAAAACACCACTCTACTATTATGGAACTAAGTTTGTAGTGGAGGCATGATTTGTGTACTGATGGTCTCTAGCATATTTCTGACTCTTCTGAAGGTTCCAGGCTGCTGTTTTAGGATAGCAATGGATACAGTGTTGGGATACAGGTGTTCACATACAATGGTATCCAGTTATCTCAAGTCATAAAGCAAGGGAAACAAGTGGTCCAGAAGAGAAGACAGGAAAGTCTTTCATGAATGAACCGATATATAACCTACATCTAACTCTGTTTGAGGAGGATGGACCCAAGGATTTTGCTACCCAGGTCTTCTCCATATTTTCCTAAGTTTCTCAAAAATGTGGTATGTATTATATAGCATTAAGGGTGTGAGAAAGGGTGTTCATGGTACAAGAACAAGGTATGATGGAACAAGGGACCAAAGACCTATGTTAATGTTATAAATTAAGTGTGGCTGAGGGAATTTAATCATCTGAATCCAGATTATAGTTCTTTTACCTATAAAATAATGAGGCTAAGATATAAGAATATGCTCAGTTTTTCTTCCTTGTTTTGAGTTGGCATCATGAAGTACTCTGAACTGTTTAAGACTTAGGTAGTTTTGATTCAGACAGTAAATGTTCAAAGTCTGACTATGCAATTTGTTAAAGGTGACTTTGGTTATGGGCTTGAGTTTTTGCAAACCCGCTTCAGATTCTATAAAAGATGACCAACAATACCTTTTTCATTTTGCTGTAGTAATGACTTCAAATACGCAGCACTTAGTGCCTAGCATGTGTTCACCCCATAGGAAATGGGGAAAGGTAATAAACTGGAGGCCACACATGTCTTTAATTATCCCAGGACTTCACTGAAAAAGTTATGTAGGATTCTCCATGTACTTATGCTTCATGATCTACATATTAGCTTCCAAGGCTGCCATCACATATTTAACACAAATTCATGACTTACAACATACTTTTTCTCCAGTTCTATAGGCTAAGCATTCCACATCCAAGTTTTGATATCATAGCTTCCTTCTGGAGGCTCTGAGGTGGACTCTGTTTTGACTTCTCTCTTAGCTTCCGCTGTTTGTTCAAACTCTTACTACATTTGGGTTTGAAGCTCCATCGCCCAAATTTTGAATCTGTCTTCATGTTGCCATCTTCCCCCAGTGTATCAAGTCTCTGGGACTCTACGTGCCCTTCCTATAAGGATGCCAGCTGTTGAATTTAGAGCCCACTCAAATCTGGTGTAGTGTCATTTTAAACAAACCCTGAAAGACAACTATTTCCAGGTAAGATTATGTCTTTGGGAAGTGGGCATTAAAGGTTCAGCAAATATTGTTGGTCAACACTACTCTAACCATCATGGCTTACAGTGAACTATAAACATCCAAAATGGTACAGTTGTCATTTCTGATTGTGGTGCTCATGAGTTCTGCAGAGTCAGAATCTGAATGAGCTATCAAGCCACTGTGATGTTTCTATAGGCCTTTTGCTCCTAGAAGCCAACAAGGAAGATTTTTAAGGTGTCATCGAAATCATAGATTTACAAAGTCATTGGACTTTTCCAAATCTGGGGGACAATTTGTGTTGCTCAATGAGTCCTAGTTTTCATTGAAAAATTGATCCTGCCTGATTTTAGAGATAACAAGCGCAAAGGACAGTTCATTATCCTGAAGTTCCATGGAAATTGAAATGACCCATGTTTTGCAGTGTCTGCTGCTTACGTATCTGTTTGATCATGAAGTTAGAAACCAGAGATGGTGATTTATCTGATGTCCCCTGGCCTGACAATTGTGTGGGCCTGTCGGCCAGCAGCTTGGGAACACTTTACCTACAGCCATTTTGGTATCAGCCCTGGTTCTCTGCTGTGGGACAGATGCCAGCATATCAGTCCTTCTCAATCACTCAGCAGGAATCCCCTGATGGAAAGCCCTTTAACCCTATGCCTTCAATTGCCATTGGCCCAGAGAATGTGAATTTTGGGGGAGTAATTTTAAGACCCCCCAAGATATATAGTTTTCACAAGAATGCCAAAGAACTGTGATATTTAGGAATGGCTGTGGGCTAAGAAAAATATATTTCCTAAGAACTGACTTTTCTCCTTTCCCCAAACACATGAATTAATGATCCCATGTGTGAGTTGTAGGGGCCAGCACATGACTATGTCTCATAGGCTATCTTCAATTTATTCTCTCTGTGTCCAACACATTTGGAAAGGAACATTTTCTTGTTGGCTGAATTAGAACCACACTCTTACTGTCTGAGTTTGCTGAGCATCCATCTTTTCCCCTTCTCATTTGTACTTTTTATGTGTTTATAAACATACCTTCTTGGATCAGTAGTATAGGTCAGAGTCTGGCACTGAAATTGATTATTTTCTCTGTGATGATTGTCATGTATGTGTTATAAAATATTGTGATGATCACAAAGCACTTTCTAGGCTCCACATCTTCTATCTATCCTTCCATTCATCTGTCTATACATCTATTATTGTCTGTGTATCCCTCTCTCTCTCTCTCTCTCTTCTATCTTTTATCTATATTTAATAGTATTCAGTTTCTCTCACTATATTAAAATGTTTCAAAGAACCAAAATATTTAATGAACAAATTGGAAAGTCTAGAAATATGAAGAGTGGGGGAGTTTTTTCATTAATAAAAGCCATCATTTTCTTCTTCCTTTTCTTGCCTTTGTCCTCATTAGTCTTGAATTCTCTCTAATTAGCCCTTGTGTACCCTGCTAGATTTTATTCTTTTTGATATTTTGAAATAAATATTCATTTATTTCCCCATTGTTGTGTTTTCTGCCTTTCCATTTCTGCTTTTGTGTTTTCTCTCTTCTAACCTCTCTCTTCTCCACCCCTTCTGCTCTTCTTTCTTTTCCTCTTCATCTCTTTCACAATTCAAGAATAATTTAAGATGCACCACAAGAAACTGAAAGAGGAGAAGAGAGAAGTGAGACAGAAAGAGAGACCAAAGGAGGGACGAGCAAGCCCAAAGCAGCAAGATGAATAGATGGAACCAGACAAGATGGAGCTCTAAACCAGAAGCTCTACTATCACAGGACACAGATGGAACCTCAAATGTTCCCTATGTGAACTCTAAAAGGCTGTTATGACTACTACATAATGTATACTGTCCCTGAGTTGCTTAAGACAATGGGAAGAAAATTGGCATTTGGAACTAAGGTGTATTCGCTACCTTGCAATCTCTGTAACAATACAGCCAAGATAACTAACTTCTAAACAGAAGAAGCTATTTTAACACATGCTTTTGGAGGTTCTGGTACATTTCTTCAAGACTCTAGTGAGGTGGCTGAATGGCAGTAATGGAGAGCATGTGATAGATGTAAACCAATTAGATCTTTAAGTGAAAATCTGAACATGGTTGAGTGTCCAAGTCCACTTCCCAAAGGCCAAACAACCTCCCAGTAGTTTTACTCTGTAGACTAATTCTTTAGTGCATGAGATTTTTGTGGCAAACTCATCCATACCATTTCATAAGTCAAGGAAAGGATTTCTTAATTAAACCAGTGCTCCCAAATGGGCTTTTAATTAGCCAAAACTTTAGGTATCATAATTTCAATTCAATGAGAAGAGCAAAAGAGACCTTCCATTGAGGCCCTGACCACTTGGTGGCAAGCTGAAGCCGCCTAAAGCTCTTTGCTTTGGTGACCAGTGGTAAGAATGAAGGTTCTGGAGCCCAAACCAGGTGCCACATGCCCTGTCACCTTGTGCATCTAGGATCACAGGTAAATCTCATCCCTTCAAGGAAATGATGAAGAACAAAACACTTATGCAGGCATAAGTATAGTTAGTTACTAAATATTCACACAGGATTAATGTGCTAAGCCTGGATCCCTTAGTTCCAAATGCTGATTTTCTTCCCATTGTCTTAAGCAACTTAGGGACAGTATACATTATGTAGTAGTCATAACAGCCTTTTAGAGTTCATGTAGGGAACATTTGAGGTTCCTTCTGTGTCTGGTGATAGTAGAGCTTCTGGTTTAGAGCTCCATCTTGTCTGGTTCTATTTATTCACCTTGCTACTTTAGACTTGCTTGTACCTCCTTTCATAACACTCTCTCTCTCTCTCTCTCTCTCTCTCTCTCTCTCTCTCTCTCTCTCTCTCTCCTCTCTTCTCTCTTCTCCCTTCTCCTCTTCCTCCCATTTCTTTTTCTTGTGCTAAGCAAGTTAATCTACTTCATTTGCTTTTTATATATTAGAATAAAGTTACATCACTTCCTCTACTCCCCCCACAAACATAAATAGGTAATTATAACCTGTCTAGTATGTTTAGCATTAAATTTTTATTCCATTTAGTTAATTTAGTATATTGAGAAATTTATGGAAAAGTCTAAAAGTCTTTTGATGGTTGAAGGCTTCTGTTTACTAGCTTTCAAGTCACATTTTTTTTCTGTTGACATACATCTTAAAAATGCCTATGGAGAACACTGAGTGCAACAACTCCTCAATATTCTTTTAGATTACACTTTAAGGGGGAAAAAAGACAGAACAAAAAAACTTAAAATAACACCTGCTATTCAGCAGAATTTGACCTGACCCCTTTCTCCTTTTCTTGTTATTATAAACATCAATCTCTTTAAGTGAGAGCTGTTTAAAGGATGGAGGGATCGGAGTGTTCCTTCCTAGATCCCAGATGCACTGGGCGACGGATGGGCTTTTTGATCTTTATTTTATGAGTGTCTGATAAATTGCCTCTGGCACCTGGTAACTGAAAATTTCACTATCTGAAAACTAACCCTAATGTCAAACAATGTGACCAGCTCAGCCCCTCCATAGAGGATCCACAGAGCTGGTCGGAGGGCGCCTTCCACTTCCTGGACATGTCTGCCACTGTGCTCAGGGACTAACATACTTTTAATTTCAGAGAGAAGGGAGGATTATGGTAGGCTTTACGTGTTATGCAAAAACGTGTTTTTTGAAGGATTTCACCATAGTTCTCATTCTAGGGTTCTTGAACAAGTCAAATAAAAGCTCCGGCACTTGGTATCTGAAAACAGAATACTGGTCACGGGATAAAGATTTGCAAGCCCTGGTGAGGAGCCTCTCCTAGCTGGCTCAGTCTGTGTTGATGCAAGAGAAGCACAGGTGGCCTTTCTCCGGAGACAGAATAGTTGTAAACACAGCCATCAGCTGAGACAATTATCACCTTCCTTTTACGTCTTATCCATGGGGAAGATTAACTCAACTCAGCTCTAAGTAAGAGATTTATTTTTTTCTCTGCTTATACAGATTCCAACATGTAGATACCCAAACAGGCTGAGCAAAGGGGAGTAATACAAACATTCTCAACATCATATTGCCTCTTAAAAGAAAGGGAAGTCCATGTGAGCAAAGACACAACAGAATCTTCCACCACATGGATCATCATGAGAAGGGGGTACAACCCCAGAATTTGGGGTGTCTGTGGATGTGTTACACTGCCGGGTGTCACGCATTGACCCTCCTTTACCTTCCATATCTGTGTAGAAATGGCTCTTACCCAGAGGAGACAGCATGCTCACATTTGCTCTCTTCTCCAAAGCTGGGAGGAGATTGGTGTTAATCTTTTAAAATTTTTTCTGGGTTGCACTTTTATATATGTTCCAGGATATCTTACAAAGGTGTATACTGCTATCTCCATGTGCAGGGGTTTGGAGTCGCTAAATGTTTTGTTCAGGATTTTTGAAATCTTTCCCATTCTCTCCGTTTCCTTTCCTCCTTTTCCTCTCTCTTCTTTCTTCCCCTTCTTTCTCCTCTCTTTCTTCCCCTTCTTTCTCCTCTCCTCTCCTCTCTTCTCTCACTTCCTTCAGTCTTCTCATCTTTCCATTATTTTCTTTCCTATTCTATCTCTTCTTGTCTCTTTTGCAGCCAGTAAGACCTTTTTTTGTGAGGCTTGACCATTTTGAATCCAGAAAATTTGCTACACAAATACTATCTCAAACACTTATGACTTATCCAGCATCATTTTAAAATTATTCGTGTAGTAGACAGATCTTATTATGCACAGCTTAGAGTATGTAGAAGAAAATTGTATATATATATGCGCGCGCACGCGCACACACACACACACACACACACACACACACACACACACATACACATACACACACACACACACACACCTTGTATTCTCATGTGAGAGACCTAAGTATATATAACCAAAATAAAATAACTTGTGTTGTTGCCTTTTTAGAAGTTGTACTATAATGACTGGGGCTACCAACAAGCTAAGGGAAGTTTTTATGTGACATGTGCAGGCCTTTAAAGATGGGTAGATATGTGCCAAGGAGATAATCCAGGCAGAGACAAACATATGGAAAGCATGGAGTCTAAGTATGACATGGGAGGTGGAGGGATCAGGAAGCAGGATGAACAGCTGGATCACTGGGTGTGGTCCAGGGAAGAAACCACAGTTAAAGAAGGAAGAGGAGATTCTTCTCCCTTATAAACTTCAGATGTTTCAGTAATAATTTGCATGTAGAAAAAGGAAAGAAAATCACAGGACTTTTTTTGTTTGTTTGTTTTGTTTTTTGTTGTTGTTTTTTGTTTTTTGTCAAGGACACACTTTGAGAATTCACAAAGTCCCAGTACTTGTCATGTAACAAAGCCTCTGGACCCTTAGATTTAAGAACTCCTCACAGAGCTCAGCAGATTCTCCATTAAACAATCCTGTTTTTTTTCCTTCAGAAAATCATTATCAGTATAATTTTTTAAAGGTGAAATTCTAGGAAGAAATCAAGGCTTTGGGTTAAAGTGAGAAAACGAACAATGGACATAGATCCTGAAGTTTGGGCTTCATCTATGACATAACAAAGTACAAAGTGGGATGAAGCCTGGATGCAGCATCAGAACCAAGGATCCAGCCGCAGTTCTGCCAGCCAAACACCCTTTAGACACACATGGTGGTGTACCTGTAATCACATCATGGAGAGGGAGAGACAGAATCCCTGGGCCTTAGCAGCCAGCTAGTCTAGCCAAATCAGTGAGCACTAGGTTCTGTGAGAGATCCCAAGGATTAGGTTCTGTGAGAGACCCTGTCTCAAAAAGGAACATGGAGAGTAATTGAGGAAGAAACCTCACATTGGTCTTCACATGCATGTGTGAGAGAGAGAGAGAGAGAGAGAGAGAGAGAGAGAGAGAGAGAGAGAGAGAGAGAGAGACCCTTACTATGGAGTGAGATAATTCATTTATTCCATCAGGACGTCAGTTTCCACACTTTGTATTTACCTGACAACACTTGCTGTACTTGAAGCTTCACACTTGTTTATTTCACCAAATATAATTGTGTGTGTGCATAATGTTAAAATTCATAAAAACTATGTGTCTATTGCTTGACAAATTAACCTCACACTTCAGATAGTACTGAATCAAATTCGATGAAAGATTGATGGAGAAGTGACATAAAACCAGCCCATCCAGCTCTAGAAATCAATCATTTCTGAGAAATATAATTCAATTTCTCCTTGAGAATGAAGAGTTGTTCTAACCCTTCTAGATTTCCCTCTTTGAAAGGGAGTAGAATAGAATTACATATTAAACGTGTTAACCAAGTCTCCAGTGCTACACAGCCTGGGACCGAATCCCAGATCTATAAACTAACATCTCTGTCATGTATGACATTGATTGTGAACTTGAAAAGGAAGACAAGTCTCTGGGCACAGTTGTGAGGGGTTATCTGGGTGATGTAAAATGCAGTGTGAGAACACCTCCAAATGTGGGTGGGGACGTTCCATAGACTGGGGTTCCCCCGTTGCATATAAAACAGAAAATGGGATGAACACAACATTTATCATGCTCTCTTTTTTTGACTGTGGATGAAACATGAGCATACACCTCCCGCTTTTCCCACCATATCTTACTTGCCATGAGGGACTGTATCACTGGAAATGTAAAGCCAAACAAATCCTTAATTTTTTTTTTTTAGGCATGCCTGACCTGGTAACATGTTATGTGCAAAAGCATGTTATGTGCTTCATTTTCTTTGCACATAAATTGAGCTTTCCTCCTCCTCCAGAGCTTCCACCTCTGCTTCCTCAGCCTTTTCTTCTCCCCTTCCTCACCTTTGTTGTCTTTCTTCCTTCTTCTTCTTCTCCATCTCCACTTCTCCATCTGTCCTCTTACTCTACCTGTTTAACCCCTTTCCCTCCTCTCCACCCATTTTCTTCCTCCTCCCCTTCCCCCTCCTTTCTCCTCCTCACCCTTCTCCTTTCCATTCTCCTCATTAACACCACTTCTTCCCACTATCCTTCTCTTCCCACCCACTTGTTTCTACTTCTTTCCATCACCCCCTTTTTCTTCCCTTCTCCTCCTCACTCCTTCCCTGTCTACCTCCTCCTCTTTGAGAATCCTCCATTTTTTCATGGGACATAGATTGAACAAGGGAAGAAAGGCCAAGTTTCAAACATTCTGAGAGGATGAGAGAAAGTTGTTTTCTCCCCAAGGGTCTCTAGGAATCCAGACATGTAGACTCACAAGGGCTGTGTCTGAGGTTCCTAGGAGTGATTCTTTAGGAATTTAAATGTCACCATACAAAAGAGAGCACACCAAGCTGTCAGCTATCAGACCCTCATCCTGGAAGGTGAGAAGGCAGGACCTGCTTTTGTTCTTTGTGTGTGGCCTTGTCTTGGAGCAATGAAACTCAGATTTCCTCTACATACAATTTTAACTAATTTATTATGCTAAAAATATAAGTAATATTTGCTCCTTAATTGTTGCTTACAAGCCCAATGACATTCTAATGTACAGAGAGAACTGATTTTTGTCTCTCCCTTTTTATCCTCTCTTACCCTCTTTCCCCACCTGTTTTCTTCCACCTCCTTTCCTCTCCTCTTCCTTTCTTCTCCTCCTCACCCTTCTCCCGGGTGTCTGGAAGAGGAACAATACACATAGCCAGTTGCCTGTACTAACATTTACAGTGTTGACAGTGACTTTCAACTTAACGGCTGTGTCATTGATGTCTATAGAAAGGAGAGATGCTTGTAAAGATAAACATGGGTTGGGGAAATAATAGGCTTAAAAGGAGCAACATGACTGCTGCCAGACCTCTCTCTGACTCTAGATGTCAGAAAACAGGCTGCTGGGAGCAGGAAGCTTCCTATGGTGCTAGTTCTGAGATAGCAGGGTTTTTCCATCTTCTCTTTGTTGTTTATAGCTAAACTTGGTTTGGAACCCAGAGTCTTTCAAAGAAAATATTTGCTGAGTGAATGGAAAGTCTATAGAATGTGCTGACATGTGACATCTACATAACATGGAAATTTAACGGAGTAGTCTTTTTTTTTTTTTTTTTTTTTTTTTTTTACAATGCATTATTTAGAAAGCCCACTCTTGGGTGAAGTCAAGCAAAGGAACCTAACATAGACAGGAGCTAAAGTTGAAGAAAAGGCTCATCAGTAAGTTGCTTTCCACACAAGTGTGAGGCTGTAGCTTAGATTCCCAGAACACTGTTGATGAAATCTGGTGCTGTGGAGTTGGGGGCAGATGGATCCTTGGTGCTTGCTTATCATATTCACCTAGTTGGTGAAGTCTGGGCCACTGATGGATTCTGACCCCCAAAATAAGGTGTGCTGAAGCTGAGGAAAAATGCCACACACACACACACACACACACACACACACACACACACACACACACACGACCAGAGCTGTGACTACAATTCACTTCATCTTTTCATTAGTCAAGGAAGAAATGGGACCAGAGACACTCACAGAGAGGATCATGCATGCACACATGTGAGTCTGTGTGTGCTCATGGACAATAAGGTGGAGAAGGCATGATTCATACGTAAGTTGCAGAGGCAGCTTAGACAGCTTCCTGCAGTCAGGAAACAATCAGAGCACCAACACTTCAGTGTCACCACTTTCCCTCAGAAAGCAGAAGCATGAACATCTGCAATGTGTCAGTGGATGGAGACATTTCGACATGTCTGGTTTTGACGTCATTAAATGAACAATGAATTAAAGTAAGTGAAGGGATCCGAGTGTGACTCTCTCTCTCTGCTTTCTAGATAAGCTGAGATTGGAGTGTGAGATGGTGCAGTCTAGCCAGGCTAGGCATGGATGACCTGCTGCTGATTGGAAGTAGATGAAAAATAGTACCACTCTAATTACTTTATTGTCTAAATTATCAGGACTTGTAGGAGGGAAGTTTAGAGATAACAAAAGTGACATAAGCCATGTGGCTACAAAACCCCTGTCAAAAGGCATGAGATGATTTTTAGGTAAGTCACATTTCATTTGGCAAGAATCCCTCTGAGCGTGCATGGGAAAATAGACAGAGATTCCATGTGTATTTAGCACAAGGTCTGTAAGGAGTGTTTCCCAAACACCATCACAAGAAGCAATGCTTAGAGATGAAGTAGCTTCCCCAAGGCCAGGTGCAGTGTCTTAAGGATTATTCATGGCCAGGAGTGGCTTCAAAGATTGGGAGCTTTGATAGGTGGATGGTAAATGCTCTCTTCCATAATAGGGACAAGCACAAAACAGATCCATTGATAGAGAGGCTGGTACTAACTCTTTAGAAGAGTCATTTAACAGTTGAGTAGTGAAAATGGGGTCACACCTTTATCTGAATCTCAATAATGTACCTGGCAAGTAGAGATGTAAGGTTTAAATTAATTGACAAAATTAAAAAAGAACTTAATAGGCTTCCTCGTAAGTATGTGATTATTTTGTTTTCTATGAGATGGGGTCTCACTATAGAGCCCTTCCAGGGCTCTAACTTCTGGAACTGAAGGTGTGTGCTCCTGTGCTTAGAAATTATTAACTTGCATGATCTTAGTCATATACCATTGATTCTAACATAATGACCATGATAACCATCTCATTAGATTAATGATAACAATTTATGGGAGGGATGGCTCAATGTATTTTAATTGCTTTTCACAAAACACCATCAGCATATAATTATCTATATGATACGCATAGCTTTCCTCGTTAGGTGCAGCATTAGTGTTGGAGAATGATCCTACAAGAGGAGTTTGGAGGTTTTTCTAAATCAAGGTATTAGAAATGAAAGACAACAACCTGGTTACGTGTCTTCTCCTAATTGCTCATTATCTTGACATGTACCTTTAGGAATGACAATATAATCTTGGGACTGTCAAAAGGTTGCCTTTTCATCCCTTCTCCCATTAGTTGAATCACCTCCCACTGGCACTTGAGTAAGTTCTTTATAGAGAACCCAGAATCAGCCTTATGAATTTCTCCTACTAGAGAGGCTGATCTTGTCTGGGAGGATATGGATGCACTTGGTTATCATTTCTTTGCTGGCTTAGTATCATAGGTGATTGCTACTCATGTGCGATTATTGAGGCCATTATAGTAGAAAATGTATGTTAATTTGAAACACATGAATTTTTATTCACATGAACTGAGTGACACATGGTAAGCAATTTGCTTTAATGATAAGGAACATTTTTTTCTTTATTTAAAATTAATTCTTTGGTAATTTCATACAACATATCATGATCCTATTCACCACCTCCACCAACCCTTCCCAGACTCATCTCTCTATCCTGCCCACCATCTTTATATCCTTATTAAAAAAATATCAGCCAGCTCAAGTTGTGCTGCCCATACAGCCTTAGGTATGTGGCCTTCCATTGTTGCTACCAGGGAAGAAAAAGAAAAATGACTTTCCCTCTCTGAGTCCTAAAAACTGCAAAAGATCTTCAGTTTGGATCAGACTCCATGCCATACACCCATGTTGGGATTTTTGTCTGCTGAGCATGGGCAGGCCTTATGCGTGCTGTCAAAACTGTTTTGAATTTATATGTGAGGCTGAGCTGTTGTGTCTGAGAAGCCCTGTTTCTTTGTGGTCATCCTGGCTCTGGCTCTGGCAGTCTTTCTGCCCTCCTCCCCCCCGCAATGATCTCTGAGCAATGGGAGGAGGGGTGTGATGAGAAACATTTTTGTTCAGAGTTGCTGCACAGTATATATAATCTTCAAACATTTTGAGCAACTGCTGTCCTGATAAATCTAAACTTAAATCTGCTCCTGTGTGATATTACCAAATGGAACTGACTAGGTGACTGCTGAACAGATAGATGCCTTGTGGATGTCCTGTCTTCACAAATGAGAAAGCAAAGAAAAGCATAAAACCATCCCCCTGATGACACTCTACCTCCATTGACAAAGTGTTTTGACATTTCATTTTTATGTATGCTCGTTTTTGAAAATGACACACCATTTTGTAATGTGCAGTGTGTGTGTGTGTGTGTGTGTGTGTGTGTGTGTGTGTGTATGTAGGTGTAGGTGTATCTGCATCATATTATACCCTGTAACTGTATACAATTATAACCTATCAGTTAAAAAAATAAATTTAGGGATAATATAAAGATTGCGTAGGCCGGGTGGTGGTGGCACACGCCTTTAATCCCAGCACTCGGGAGGCAGAGCCAGGTGGATCTCTGTGAGTTCGAGGCCAGCCTGGGCTACCAAGTAAGTTCCAGAAAAGGCGCAAAGCTATACAAAGAAACCCTGTCTTGAAAAACCAAAAAAAAAAAAAAATTGCACAGTCAGTTAACTGCCTGACACACAAGCAAGAGGACCCGAGTTCAGATCCCCAGCATAAAAGTAAGAGCTGGGCATGATGGTACATGCTTGTGCCCCCCAGTACAATAGAAGCAGAGACAGGTGGAACCCTGAGGTATATTGGCTAGCCAGCCTAGCAGAATCCATGAGCTTCAAGTTTAGTAAGAGACCTTCTTTCTTAAAGAACAAAGGTGGAGAACAATGGAGGTAAGACATCTGATGCATACATGTCCGTGGGAACCTGCACACAGACATGCACAAAGCCACACTGAAAAGTACACACACCCACAAAAATATAAATCAAAAATCAAAAATCAAAAATACTAAGTGTATCTGAGAAATTAATATGGACCAGCGAAACCTGAAGTTCTTTGTGATGTCTAGCTTAATCCAGTTATTACACAGGGTATTTCCTCCGATGCTCATTCTCCATAAAGATAATTATGGTTTTCTTTTGTGGTGCAATTGGTCGCTATGTCTGGGTTTTTCTCTTCCATTACTCTTCATGGCCATTACCAAAGGATTGGTGCATTAACCTCTTAAAGAATTTGAGGCTTAGAGACAGTGCATCCCACTGAGTTAGCCTTTCATATGCATGTATAGCATGTTTAGATTATATTCAATTTTCTTTTCTCCTTCTCCCTCATCATCCTTCCCTTTGATCCATTTCTTTTCTCTACAGAATCCGGCTCCAACTTTCATGGTCTTTATTTTCCAGAATCCATAGGTGAGGGAAGACACATGATCGCTGCATTTTTGGTCTAGCTTAGTTCACATATGGTCTCCAGTTTACCCATTTTCCTGCAAATGACATGATTTTTCTCCTTTTCTGCTGTGTATACACACTGCCGTTTTCTATATCCATTCATCTGTAATGGTCACCAAGGTGATTCTATAGATCAGATGTTGTAAATAGTATCATGATAAACAAGAGTTTGCTGGTGACTCTTTTGCAAGTAAATTATAGTTTAAGTACCAGCTCTTGCCTTGGGGTACTGATATTTCCTGGGACAAATTACCAGGTCCTAAGACCTCAATTCCTTTGTCCCCAGAACCATTGTCATGTACCTGTTTTAGTTTACATTGGATCCATATATTACATCCTTAGATTTTTCCAAGTGGCAGCACAAATATAGGCACAGCACCCAATAAATTATAACCTCAAGCTTACTCATCTCAATTATTAAAATAATGACCCATATACCTGCTGCCTTATAATTTACAAAATGGATTCTTAAATGCTAACTTGAGCTTCATAGCCTGAATTAGACGAACAACAAGAACAGTTTTATTGAATGACGACACACTCATTTGTAAAATCAGTATCTTTACTTTTAGGCAAATGTTCTTGTGCTTTCTCCTTGCTTCTCTTTGTGCAAAAATAACTACTTTGAGGATCGCCAAGAGCCAGATTTGATGCAATTATACACCGAATTCTTTAAATAGAAGTCATATGTGTGTGAATGTCATTCACTCTTGAACTGGAACCTGCGGATGTGTGTTGGTGTATTGAAGCACAAGTCACATGCAAGGGGTTTTGCTTGCAGTGACATAGGTATTTCATAAGGCAGAATGGCTGGAGTAGGAGTTCTGGCTGGGGTGGTAGAGTGTCTCTCTTAGTCTTGCACTTTAGGTCACCAGAATGGTGCCAGATGCATTTAAAGCCCAATTTTAAATCTCTATGAGGTAATAACATACCCAGACATTTTTTCTGTTGTCTTCTACCCCATGATCCAAGCGCGATCTCAGGACTTGAGCCTGGATACATCCCAGCCCTGGAATTACTAGCCGAGTTTCTGTGTGCCAAGTTCAAGCAGAGTGCAGGGCTTTTGGAATTCAACTTTGGTGCATCCCATCCTGTAATTATGATATATGATAAAAAGGAAAATCGCAGCCAAACTTGACTATGTTCAAAGCAAGGTGTTAGTGAAAGGATGGGATAGAAACTAAGTCCTAATGGATTAATGGGTTATGATAAATGTTTTATTATAAGAGCTTGTGAATGGTTAGATAATCCTCACTTCCAAGCATAGTATTTAAATAGTTCTGACTGGCTGGTGACCAATGTAAATAAATTCTTTAAGTATCTAGTTAACAGCCAAAGTTTAAGTGCAAAAATAAAGTGATAGTAAAGGGATAATGCTTTGTAAATAATCAATACCCATGTTATTTATTGCTTACTTTTAAAATATTTGCTGCTGGTTGAATTAACTTGCTAAAAGCAGTAACTAAACAGTAATGAGACCATAGCAGATCTTCCTACATGACATGTGTCCATTCAGCAAAATTAAAGGGTGAAATGAAGGCTTTTCCAGCCATCTGTACTTGTGAGTAGGCAACAAACATTAAGTAAAATAGTCACTTGCCTTTATAAATGCCCTCTAATTACCCCAAACCATTTCTTTTCTCACTTATATACCCTTCATTTCCATGATTCTCACAGAATGTAGTATATGTCTGAGTGCAGAAACCGAGCATGACAGCCATTTGAGCCAAGCGTCTTTCTAATATTTTATTTATTTTTAATCGTGTTATGTGTGTATGGGTATATGCAGGTGAAAGTGGGTCCCATGGAGACAAGAAGAGGACATTGGATGCCTTGTAGCTGGAGTTATTGGCAGTTGTGAATCACTTGACATGGGTGCCAGGAACCAAATCCTGATTTTTCAAGAACAGCAAATGTTAAGTTCTAAGCCATCTCTCCACTCAAGTTACTTTCTCAGTGTGTTGAGGTCAAATTATCTTTGACCTACCTTTGACTCTAATTTCTATCCTTAGGATGCCAGAAAGCATATATGCCCACTGAGTTAAATTTGGGGAAAACATCACTAACATAATTTTAAAAAGCAGTTTATGTTTCTCTTGTACCAGATCAGTAGTTTGATCTTTCTTGTCTTTACTCAACTCTTTATCACTCTCAGACATACGTATTATAAGAAGCAAATGGCTTGCTATGCTTATATGTTTACGAATCACCTGTCATATTTCCTCTAAGACATTTCAAGGACTTTCTTTTATTTTCCTTGGCTTTTGTTTTTATTTAGACAGCAGAAGCTGATCTGGAATGTCCCATCTCCCTGCCTTAGTTTCAGGCAAAGGCCGCCACATCTGGCTATTTGGGAGCTGTAAAAGGACTATCAGAAATGCTTGTGCAGGCTACTTCTGAGAACATGTTGGTCTTTTGAATCAGCCAACCCAAGATGCATCTCATAATAAAATTCCTCTATAGAGATTTAGGGATTAACAAGTTGAGAAAGTCCATTGTAAACTTGAAGCATTATGAAGATGGTACATTTTGGCATCTGAATACGCCTTCTTTTATCGAAGTCATGATCTTATTTTGCATTGGTTATAGCAGTAGATAGCACACCATAGGTGCTTCCTCATATTGTCTACACCAACAAAATTCACTCAATAAATGATTGTAGTTGTCCCTGATAGCAAAATGGGGTTATGTCTATTTGAGTTGTTGGCCAGAAGGGTCCCGTGGGAATCCCCCAAACAACCAGGCTGTTGCCAAGACAATAGATCGCTTTCCACAAACTAATGGCAAGGCCACATTGCTGAAGACATCAGTTACCCAATTTATTGAACATGGAGAAATTGATCTGGCGTCTACAAGGAAGCTTCATCTCTATATGCTAGCATCTTTGGTACAGGAAGGTACTCTGAATACTACCAAAGGAGAAATAAAAACACTGCACGAGTCACAAACCCTTTGATCTACAATGGTGTCATGCTAGCAAAACACGCTAGTGTAATGGTGGCACAAAGCTGGTAGAAATAACCAACCAATACTTGACTTGACTTAAGTTCACTCCATGTGATGGAACCTATATGCAGTGGCGCCTGTGTGACCAAGAACCTGAGACTAGATAGCACAGGGAGCTAGAGTAAAACCAAATACAACTGTCCTAGCGGAGCGTAGCAACTAAATGACTTATAATGACATTCTGCTATACTCCTAGATCAGTGCCTTGCTCAGCCATCATCAGAGAAACTTCCTCATGCAGTAGATGGGGAAAAATACAGAGACCCACAGCCAGATATTATGCAGCTAGTGAGAGCCCTTGGAACACTCAGCCTTAAATGGGATATCACCATCAAATCCCTCCATCCAGGAGTCAAGGAACCCATCAGAAGAGGAGGTGAAAAGAATATAAGAGCCAAGCAAGAATTACAGTTATAATATCTAGTCTGTTTACAATGTCTAGTCTATTTGTATTTGGCAAAATTAAAGAAGATATCCTATCTATCCTATATTTGTGAGTCTAAGGTTTTATACCTAACTTATCTTTTATCATAACCAAGGAAATTATAACTAATCAGTCTTCAACTACATCAAAGACCTCAGAAGGATATAATATTACCTTTGCTTGATCATTGTTATGTTATATGTAAATTTACTATGTTAAAGTTAAATTTTCCTTAAAAAGGGGGGGGCATTGCTGTGGATATTGCTCTATATAAATAAAATACTGATTGGCCAGTAGCCAGGCAGGAATTATAGGTGGGACAAAGAGAGAGGAGAATTCTGGGAACAGGAAGGCTGAGTGGGGAGATGCTGCTGCCACCAGGTAACATGTAAAGATACTGGTAAGCCACGAGCCATGTGGCAAGGTATAGATTTATAGAAATGGGTTAATTTAAGTGTAAGTGATAATCAATAGTTATCCTGAGCTAATGGCCGAGCAGTTTAATTAATTTAAAAAAAATTTAAAAAAAAAAGAATATAAGAGCCAGAGGGGATGGAAGATACAATAGAATCAAGGCCTTCTAAACATAACAGGACAGACACACGTACGAACTCACAGACGGAGGCAGCATGCACAGGGCCTGCATGTGTCTAAACCAGACAGGGCCCTATAGACGAAAGGAAAAGTAGACACATGCCCCCATCCCTAACCCGGGGAGCAATCTCCAATTGCTATCTACTTGAAAGTGAAAATGTAGTTCTCCCTAAGGGGATCTCACCAGGGAAACAAACTCCTCTTGAGGGTAGGCGGCATGTGCAGCAGTAGACAGGCAAAAGAACGAACTCAGCAGCCTCTTTGGAGGTTCCTTATATCCTGTCAGGGCGGCTGCTTTTCTGGAAAATTTTGTCTTTTTTAATTTTTAGTTTTAATTTCTCTCTTAAAAACAATACCCTGTAAATTTCTTTGTGTATAAATTATGTCTTCTGGTTTTGTCTTTTTCTGGTATTCCTGAGTGTGCAAACAAGTCTTTATCTGTTTCTTGGGCCTTTTCTTGGGCTTTTTTCCGTCTGTTACTTTGTTTGGTCCTATCCCAAACAGTTTTTTGTTTAGTGTTATCATTATAATATAATATAATATAATATTATGTATTATCCCTTAGAAGTCTCTCTGTTTTCAAATGAGAGACAGACAGGGGGTGGAGAGAAGCTGGGAGGAGTAGAGGGAGGGAAAATCATAGTCAGGATATATTGTGTGAAAGCAATCCACTTTCAATAAAAGATAAAGAGATCAAACCTGGAAATAGCATCAAAATTAGCGAAAGATCTTAATATGATCAAGTTAGGGGGTGAAGAATGCAGCTCCACATCCTAAGGATGATACACACAGCAAAAGAATGTCATGGAGACTCTGAAATAATCTAAGAAAAAAATCTCATTTTTACCAAGAAAAAAATACATAGGTATACATGTGTGCACCTAAAGGTAAATATACATTTAGAAGTTGTGGTGTATGCGGAGGGATAAACAGAGTCAGGAAAAGTAGCAGACAGAGAGCGTGTGTCTAAAAGAAGTTAATTGCCAGCCTTGAAAACGGCTGCTTTGGTTGATGTGGGAACAAGAACCCCACATTCTTTTTCTCTGGAAGTAGATCAAGAGGAAAATCAAAAAAGGTAAGAGGTACTATGAAGACAAGCAAAGAAGTATAGGTGATTATGGGGGGGGTGTGGTTCAGAGGTGGTATTTCAGTTCTTTGTTTCCTTTGATTTTAGAGTGAAAGACAGTTTGTCATGTTGTGTGGTGAATAGAGGGCTCTGGAACGGGCTGGCATCAAATAAAGCCACATAATTCTGATTTTTGATAAAAACATGCTCCTTGGACACTCATAAAACAGATGCACTTTGGTGTTAGGGTACCTTCTGGTCCATGGCTGGGTGGAAATTCCCTTCACACTTTGTAACGGAGTCAGCATCCTGACAGGGGCTCAGAAGTCACTCCATTTGCTAAGCTAATAAAGACTGCAGTCAAAGGCATCCTGGTCGCTCACAAGGTAGACTGCAGTGGTCCGAAGGGAGATTTATTGTTGAAAGTGAGTTGCAATAATCAAAGGTCACAAATAACATTTCCCTGTCACGTCTACTTTACATTTCTAAGGCCGCCTATGTTTAGCTGCTTGTTGAGAATCCATCTGAGCACAGTTGTGGGCTGTCATGCGTGCGTGGTGTAAGCAGTTGTTCTGATTCATGATGGCTACCCACGTGGCTTAACGCATTCCTCATGTGTCGTGTGAAGGGGGACATGGTGAGTTTGGATGGAGAATCAACATGAAGGCCTCTTGCTGAGGGCAGAGAAGGGTGTTTTAAGGTTTTCTTGGAGTACCAGAGCTCTCTGCTTTAGTGACCCCCAGCAGATTTCCAACAGCAGGAAAGCAACCCTGGCCATACTTTCTTCTACACTGATCACACCATGGCTGTCAAATTGCCTTCCATGAAACCACCATCTTTAACTCCCTTCCTTTGCTTTAGATAGCATGTCTAGGAGAGACTCGAAGTACCTCAAACTGTGCAGTCACACTTTCTGCTGACTGGAGTTATTTGGGACCTGTTATCAATAAAGGCTTTGCTGAACATTGTTACCTCTGTGTCATCGATAACCAAAAACAACTTTTGTGTGGGGGTGGGGTGCATTGACAGTGTGTTTGATTCACTGACAGAAATCATCTCTTTATCTAAAGCATTTTTTTTTCTAGAAAAAAAACTATTTTATCATGAAGTCTGGTTTAGCAGGGTCTTTACTGAGTAATATCCAATAGTTACGTGATTCATCTGTATTTTTTTTTTCTTTGTAGAAAACTACATGTCTTTCTATCTCTGACAGACTTCTGCTTTGAACATGATCACTGGTGAGTAAAGCAAGCTATGGAAAAGTGTTTCTAGTTAACCAGTGGACAGTAGCACTAAAGGCATTCCTGCCCACTCTTGGCTGCCAGGTGGAAATAGAAACTACAGATACAGATTTGGTGGCCTGTGTGCTAGTTCTGATTTTTCAAAAACATACAAATAGAATAATTCAATTCCTTATCTTAAAAATTAAACAACAAAGGTCTATTTTCTTTATCAGGTAGGAAGTGCTAAGATAGGCAGCACAATCCTGCCAATATTTGGGGAGCTGGAAATGTCCTTGGAAGTGGGCTTTTTTGGGCATACCTTAATCCCAGTGTTTTCCTTTGATTACTTTGGGAACCATTTAGTCCACTTACTGTATCATCTTGTAATTGCCCCGAACAGTTTTTCATCACAAAAGTAGTTACATTCTCTCATTGTTTGACACAAAGTGTAAAGAAAAGGTCTTTAAAACGTCAGGCTACTTTGGTATGTTATACCACAAAGGATGGAGCAGATGTTTTTAAATAAACATCAGTCCTGGTGTGCGTTGTTGAGACACTGAGAGAGCCTTTTACAGAAGCAGGGGCGGCTCATGAATTTAAAGGAGGCTTAAATACTGTACTTTCACATAAAACTATAAAAAGTTGGCAGAAGTATCAGGGACCAATGAATGGGCATAGAGCTGAGCATGTTATAACTCAGATTACCAATAAAAATGTCAACTTCAGATCCGAAGTGAATAGTTTTGTAATTCTGAACTGAAAGCATTTTTTAATTGCTTTCAAATGGAAAAAACTTCATATAATTTAATAAAATTTATCTGCTTTATTATCAAGAAAGCCATTATTGCAGCAAAGGGAAATGGAGGATTTAAATGTCATTCCTAGCATCTAATTTCCCAGCTCTTTTATTGGGATGTTATTAAAACAAGACCAAATGGACTTTGCTACATCCATAAAAGCCAGCCAAGCAACAAGAGTTCATCTGGGCACTACAGACTCATGAAACATGGCCCCCGGACTGCAGCCTGCCTGGTGGGGTGAGACTTTTCCCTGGAGGCAGGTGCGATGTGTCAGGAGCAGTGTTTTGGCATTTTGAAGCTTGTGAGGCCCAAAGAGAAGCTGAATGGAGGAGGAAGTAAGCCAGAGACAATGGCTATCTTTGTATCTACAGGATCTATTTGGTTCTTTGATGTTCACTGTGGATCAATTAAATGCTTTGAAATGAATGACAGCGCAGGCTGAGGGTCCAGGCAGTCACTCACACACAGGTCTTTTCCTCTGCCAAATGTCAGTGTCATTGGGTCTTTGGGTGGAGGTTTTCCTGTAGGGTGAATTTCTTGGTGGATCTGTTGAAAACAGTAGAGGCCTGATGAGAGTGCAGTAGCCTGTGAATGCATACGCTGCGCAGAAGAAAATATAAGCAAGAATAGAAAGCATCAGTGGATACATGGTTATAAAGAAAGAGTTATGTTTATTAGGAAGGCCTGGGAAAGCAGGTTCCCAGCATGATTGATAGGCTAGACATAGCAGTGCGTGTTGAGAGGTAGTCAGAGTAACAGTACTTATATTCTCTGAAAAGCTCTCATCTGGCATCCTAAATGTCTGCTGTATTTTGTTTTGAACAGCCCTATTGTCTGGGATATGGTAACCATTTCCTAGATGATTCTAAAACTCATTTATTTTTGCTTTCTATTCCTTGTTCCATATTCTCTTTTGGAGGGTCCCAAGTATGAGGACCTGTGACATTCTATGCAAGCAAACCATTTCCCCCTGACCCTACCCCACTTCTTTCTATGTAGTTCTTAGGAATAACTATAGAGAGTTCAACATCCAGACACAAGAGAAGACTTTCTGAAACACCTGGGTTCAGTTCCAGTTCCCCCTCAGAGCTGGATGTCTTGTAATACTTTACCACAGGGAGAAATATAACCAGGGGTTGAATAACCATGGTGGGCTTCATTTTTAGGTTCTGCATCTGCATGGCAAAGGACCATAGGCAGATTACCATCCTCCAACCCCAGGCAGCTTTACTTAGACTAGAGTCTGGCTCATAATCCTAGAATTTTGTTGCCCAGTCCTTGGTGCTTGTCATTAAGTACTAGGTCCGGGTTGTATAACTTACATGGGGAATATATTGTCTTTCATTAGACTCACTGAGTGCACAGTGAAAGAGAATCATAATAACTTTTTTATTAAGCAGTCACAGATCTAGGATTCTTCAAAGAGGTTACTGTGCCAGGGACTCATCTTGGGTTGTGAATCTGAAAGTCATATCTTTGTCTGTATCAGAGTTCATCCTTCATATGGGGCACTGGAGGGGAAAAGAAGGAAAGAAAAGAGGAGGAGTAATGAGTTTTAGGAAAACCGCACTGGGATAGCAACATGAATAAGGTATGGGCAATGGAAAAGTGTTTTACATCTACACAGCACAGCATCATCTCTGGCTAGAAGACTGCAAGAAAAGGGCCACTTTCACAATGGCACCAAAGAAGAGCAAACACCAATATGTGCATGCATATATGTTCTGATGCAGAAATTTAAGATTACATTTATATAAATAATTTTATATCCATAGAGAGAAATTTTCAACATTTTGTATCATTCATACACACACACACACACACACACACACACACACACACACACACACACACACTATATCACTGTATCTATAATTAGGATGTGTGTATGTGTCTCTTCCTAGAAACCTAGTACCCTTATTAAGAAAAATTTTGAGAAGCAATAGAAAAAGAAAAGTATCCATAATCATATTAGACAAATAGTCTCTTTGTTTCTTTTGTGAATACCCCTAACTTTGTCTATATTCTGACACACTAATAAAAAGTTCACTATCATAAGCTTGGATTTTTTCAAAAGTTAGGCAAGTGGTGGTCACAGAGATATTAAGAGAGAGATGTTGAGATGTCCAACCTGTCTCTGTCATTTATGACCTTGGAAAAACTACTGATTCATTATTACCCTTCAGATTACTCATGTGGTATTATGTTATGGTTGGCCTTGTGAGGTTTAGTGGATTAAATGAGATAAAACACACTGAGTACTTGGCGTAGTCTGGAGCACAACTGGTGTTCATAGAAAGTGGTCTTTCATTATCATGCAGTGTTTATACTCCATAGAAACAACTTTTAAATGTACCTTTCCCTTCCCTAAAATCTGTTGAACAGATGAGAGGAAATTTCATTATTAATATTGCCCAAGTTAATCATAATTTTATACAATTTTAGGTTGAGAACAACTCAGAAAACACCACCAGGCAAAGTCATTGCCAAGCCAGACTCTTACACTAGAAAGGACAGGATTAGTAGGGATCCCACCCAGATATGTAGATGTAAACTACCCATCCATGCAAAAGCATCTGTGATACAGCTTTAAAGGCCAAAGTCACAGATACCAGCTGTATTCATATCTTAAATCTTGGCTCTAACCCACCCAAACAGGATTGTGACATTTGGGCACATTTCTTCATTTCTTTGAGCGGCAGTCTCCTAATAAGGTCTCTAATAACCAAGATCGTATCTATCTCATGGAGTTGTTCAAAAATTAAATAAAGATGAAATGAGATGCATGTGTTGACAATAATGCAGAGAACTTGAAATCCTCATGCAGGGCTGGTGGGAATGTAAAATGGTGCAGCCACTTTGGAAGGCAGTTTGGTAGTCTCTCTAAATGTTAAACCATTTAGTGAATTTAGTGAGTTTCCATCTCACTCAGCAGTTCCACTCCTACATTCATACCCAAGAGAATTCAAAACATGTGTCCATGTAAAACTGTGCATGGATGCTCATAGCTGAACTATTCATAATAGCCAAAAAGTGGGAACAACCCAGATGTCCTTCAAGTAATGAATGAATAAATAATATCATTCTATATACTTAATAGAATATGGTTCACACACACACAACACAAAACAATGAAGCACAAATACCTGCTATATCATGTGTGAAATAAAAAATGTATTACTAAAGTATGAAAAAAACAGCACATAACCCCTTTATGTGAAATGGAAAGCAAACTGAAGGTATCACAAAGAAATGAACAATTGCCAGAGCCTCATGGAAGAAGGAGCTGGGGTATGATTACTAATGCTACTGAGTTTCTCTTTGGGGTTGTGACTGTGTTCTGCAAAGACATGGTGATGAAGGCTGTCCACTCTTGTGAACACATTCTACATGCTAAATCCTTGACCTTATGTTGATAAAGTTTATTCTTTGACAACTTTATATTTGCATATAGTGCATTCTGATTAATCTGACATCCCATGCTCTCTTATCTCCCTCTAACATATAAACCCATATAACCATAGGCACCAATTTTTCCTAAAGAGGCTACAATTACACATTGGAGAAATGAAAGCCTCTTTAATGAATAGTGTGTGGGAAAACTTGATATCCATATATAGAAAAATAAAACCAGATCTTTCTCTCTCACACTCCACAAAGATCAATTACAAGTGGGTCAGGTACCTAAACCTGAAAATCTGAAATGGCTGAAGGAAAACTTAGGGAATAATCTACAAATTATAGGCATTGGTCACTAAGGGAATAAGGCCGACAATTGATAATGAAACTCTAGCCAGTTAAAAACAATTGTACGTCAACTGAGTGAAGAGGCACCCAATAGAATGGGAGAAAATTCTTGCCGGCTCTCCATCTAACAGAGGATTTGTTATCTAGAACACAGACTCCCAAAACAAACACCAAAACAATTAAATGTCAGGGAAAAAACAAACCAATAAAAAAATCAAGCTTTGGAGCTTAAGAAAGAATTCTCAAAACAAGAAATATTAATAGCTGGTAAACACTTAAAAATAATCACAGACCTTTAAAGAGTGAAATCTTTGGCATGTAAATCACGTATTAATAAATAAATACATATTGAACAATTAAATAACGTTAAATAGATCAAAAGTACAATGCCTTTCATCTTATGATGTGTGTATCTACAGGCTTTACCATTAGAATTTGTCTTTAAGCACTGTACCATCAATTGGATATGATCTGTTCTGTGTCTTGTTCTTAGAAATACACCAGTAGTTAATGCTGTTTTTTCTAATCCAAGTCTGTTCACAGTCTTGTAGAATATGAATTTCACAAGTCAGATCACTGAAGTAGAATAAATATACCAAGGAAAAGCCAACCCACAAGCATGCTAAGAGATTTATTGGTTACAGTTAAGCCTCTGTATCTCAGTTTATTTTGTAAATATCTTCTAATCTGATAGAGGTTGGTGTGCCAGTTCTGTGGTATATTGCTGGACCTGGAAAGATGGTTCAGGGGGCTTAAGTATGATGATCTGAGTTTGGATTGCCATCATTTATGTAGAAAGCCAGGTGTGGTCAAGCATGCCTGTAATCCCAGTTCTGGGAGGCAGAGACAAAAAGATCACAGGGGTGGGGTAGGGATGGTTTGCAGGCCAGTCAGTGTAGACAACCGATAAGCTCCAGGTTCAGGGAGAGTTACTGTCTCAATAATAAGGTAGATGACATCTGAGGAAGACACCTGACATGGGTCATTGGTCTTCACTAGTGCATGCAGGGGTGTACCCCCTCCCCCATATGTTATATTTATAGCAATAATCTAACATATTCTATTTGTATAATTTTAATCATAAGGAAAAATGTGAGTGTTATTTAAAAATAAGAATTATGAATCATATTCTTAATTTCAGATTTTGAGGCGTAAATAGAACTACTGGACAAAAATAGAAACTGAAGTTACTTCAACCTGAATGTTGTTGAACTTGAGCATATTAAATGTGGAACACTTCTGTTTTTAATGTTCAGAAGACTGTAGAACATAGCTTAAGGGACCCAAAGTTCTTTTAATAGTGTAAATTATGAAGCTTTTATTAGAATAACATCAGGGCATTTCCAAAAAGGGGTATTTATCTTTAGTTCTCCATCTATCTGTTTCAGCATGTTTTTACTCTTTCTCCTTGTAGACCTTGTTTCCCAACCATCTCATACTTTTTCTTGCCCATCTGCTTATTTATTGTTTTTCCTCTCACTTACCAACATGAGGACTAATGACCATTAGTTTAGTTTAGATGAATTCTTCCTCAAACATACTTAGTGGAATCATGACACACAAGTATGGTGGCAGAGCAAACAGAAATGCATCAAGAGGTCATGACATGCAGTGATGTGCTCCAAAGATAAAGCACGTGAGGGGAGAGAGATGGATCATGGAGTGAGTCCACATTGTAAATAAAATGGGGAAGGCTAGACACTTTGATGCCTGAAGGAGGCTTCACATGGAAGCTGTGCCACCCCGCCCCAAGTTTCCTCTCATTCTATGCATGTGTTTCTGATTCTACACTTTCCAGAGAAGAAAGAGGGCATCTGCTACTGAACTCCTTGCTACAAATACCTTGGAATTAATGAATTACAATAATGACCCTACAAATATCAATATAGCTTCTTCAATATAGTATACACTTTATTGAAGTGTAAACTACCAGAAAAGAGTTGTAATTAGGTTGTAAGCTGTTTAATGGTAGAGGATCTCATATGCTTTTTTAAAAAAAATATTTATTTTTATTTTATATGTATTGGTGTTTTGCCTGCATGTATGTCTGTGTGAAAGTGTCAGATCCCCTGGAGCTGGAGTTACAGAGAGTTGTGAGCTGCCATAGAGGCGTTACGAATTGAACTTGGGTCCTCTGGAATAACAGCCAGTGTTCTCAACCACTGAGCCATCTCTCCAGCCCCTCAGATGCTTCTTTGTATTCTACCAGGAATGTGGTGCCTGGCATAAAAAGTATGCCTAGGTATGCATAGCATGAGGTTGATGTATATTTGGTATTTAAGAAAGACTTTAAGATAAATATGTGTTCACGCACACAAAATATTGACTCAGTTATGAAAGCTAATTATGCAGCAAGCCTTCATCACAAAAGGAAGCTAAGATTCTATTTGGGTTATGAATGTTTTAAGAAGCCCAGATCTTCTGATTGTTGGTGTTTTTTTGCTGTTGCTGTTTGCTGTTGGTTTTCTAAAGTATGCGTGTGTGTGTGTTTGTGTGTGTGTGTGTGTGTGTGTGTGTGTGTGTGTGTGTGTGTGAGAGAGAGAGAGAGAGAGAGAGAGAGAGAGAGAGAGAGAGAGAGAGAGGTGTTGATGACCTTGCAGAAGCTGGAAGAGAACATCAGATCTCCTGAAGCTGTAGTCACAGTTGGTTGTGAGGCTCCTGATGTGGGTTCTTGGAATCAAACTCTTGTCTTTTGGAAGAGCAGCAAGTGCGACAGTGTTATCTTTCCAGTTCTTGCGGTACTGTTTTGGTAAATCCATAAAGTAAGCAGGAGAAATGTAATCACAGTGACTTGCACCTTTGTGATTAGGAGGGCTTGGGGAATTCCTTGCCCTACAAAGTTTAATTAAATATACCGGTGTGGAATTGTTAGTTTCTTCATTCATCCATGTGCCTTAGAGTGGCCAATGTCAGCCAGCCTCCAGGCTCCTATTCCCTGTACGAAAGGCTTTTTTTGCTTTCCATTGTGAGACATCTGGAACTGAGCTAGACAGTTTGGGTCCACCGGATCTTAGCTTCTCACTGCCCTCCTTTCCCTGTGAGGTGAAAGCCAAATTATAACAATTTGAGACTTCTGGAAATAATATAATTTTACAAGAGGAATTTTGCACACATTTCAAACTATAACTTCAAATTCTCTTTTCACACTCAGGGGTACAGTGGTGAAGAGGACCAGCTGCGAAGCTGTGGTTGTGGAGTTCCTCAATAAATGACAAATAATGAAATGAGGTGTCGGTGCTAATGGTGCAAACCCTGGGCAGCGTTCAGCTGCTGCTTAGAGTTCTATTCAACAGGCTGTTTCCACACTGCCTGACTGCAGGCACTTTCTCTGCTTTAAGCTGGAAGGATGGAAATCTCTTTTTCTATGTGATGGAAAAGCCTGAGAGTTCACGCACCTTAGTTATCCCAATTCTTGTCACCTACAACAGAGACTGAGGTGACTCTCTTTCCAAAGAATTTTGACCTTCTCTAAACAGCTGACGCTTTCCAGCCTTCTCAGAATAGACAAAGACCATGTTTAAAGATTTATTTATATTTGTGTGTATGTGTCTGTATAAGTATGTACCACATTTGTGAATAGGGCGTGGGTATGCATGTACTCATAGAAGACAAAAGGCATCACTGGTCCTCTGGCATTGGAGTTACAATTGGTTGTGAGCCCTGAAATGGTTTGATAGGAACTGAACTGAGGTCTTCTGGAAAAGCAAGAAATACCTTTGAGCTATATCCAGCCCCACAGACCACACGTAATAAGAATGTAGTCCGAAAAGAGTACCTAGCCAAAGGGCTTCTGGGTATATTTTCGCCTGAAAATGGCTAAGGTGCTTTTTTCCAATTTAGGAATCACCCTGTGGGCTGGCAGCACCCATCTGTATATTGGAAGCGATCAAGGTCATGGTAGCAAGGGATGACACATCAGACAGAACACATCAATTCTCATTATGACTTTTCATCCAAGGGTAGCAAACTGATAGCAGGCTGGTTCAACCTGGCCATGCCATATTTATTTTGTCTTTCAAAGTGTTGGCCCACTCAATGGCTTTCATCTGGTTTATTGGATAAGAGACAAGGAGAAGCAGACACAAGGAAATACACAGACAGACAGAGAGAGACAAAGACAGACAGACAGATACAGAGTATCTGTCTCTCTCTAATACACACACAGAGAGACAGACAGAGACAGAGTAAGAGACAGAGACAGACAGAGACACACACATACACAAGCACACACACACAGAGAAAGAGAGAAAGAGAGAGAGAGGGAGAGAGGGAGAGAGGGAGAGAGGGAGAGAGAGAAGGAGAGGGAGAGAAGGAGAGGGAGAGAGAGGGAGAGGTGTTGATCTCATGTAAATGTCTAAAGTCTCAGATGCCATCAAAGAACAGTTGGAAGACTCTTGGTCCCAATCCAGGTATTAGAACCTATAAAGAACTTACAAACAGTCTTGTCTCCTTTTAGGGAAGCCCAGTAGAATAGTGTAATTTAAATTGAGAAATGTGAATTAATGTGTATTATTATCTCTATCTCCTGTTTTTGACACAAGGACCCTAGGCCCTTGAATTTCCTGGGCAATAGGAGGAGCTTGTGTTTTGATGAGATAATACTTGGTGGGTTTCTAGATAAAGGCTCATGAACAATACAATATCTATGACTATAAACTTGGAACTTTATGTCCTGCCCTATATTAACCAGGAAAGGGGAAAGGTCTGGAGATATGCCTTTGTAATGAAGCCTCTATAAAGGAAAATCTCTGGACTACAGCATTCAGACAAGTGCAGGGTGGCTTTCAAGAATGCATTCACATGTTAGAAAAATTGCATGCTCTAGCTTCATTGGAGTAGAAGTTTCTCCACCTGGGTGTCTTCTGAACCTACATGGTTGTATGTCTTCCTCTGAAGTTCATGTATACCATTTAAATTAGACTAGGTAGAAATAAAAATAAAAGAATACTTAGACAAATTTCACAGAGTAGTAAGTCCATAAACTCAAGAATATATGGTTAACTAATTTTCAGTAAGATATACAACGAGGAAAGCATCTTCAATAAGTGGTGTTGGAAAAAGTGAACATCCACATGTAAAATAATCAGTCAAAACCCTTATCATATACCACCCCTAACAATAGAGTTCAAAAACATCTAGCACCTGCACACAGAGGATATGACACTGTACGACTCCTCAGAGCAAACAGAAAGAAAGATCTAGGGCACTGCCACTGACAAAGGTTTTCGTTTTAGACATTATACCAACACCTCAGGCAACAAAATTAAAATCATGGAGTAGGAATAGATTACACTGGAGTGTCTACACAGAAAAGGGAAAAAATCACCAAAATCAAAAGACAGTCTGTGGACTGGGAACAAATTTTTATCAATTCATATATTTAATAAGGAATGAATTTCTATCATAATAAGGAACTTGCACAATTTAGTAGCAAAAAATGAATCACTGTCTTAAAATTTCACAGAGAAACTGAGTGGACATGTTTTCCTAAGAAGACTTAAAAATTTTCAACACTATTCTTTAAGGTATCCAATATCATTGATTATCAGGGAGGTAAAAAAAAAAGTGAAAACTGCAGTGAGGTGTTCTCTCATAACGTGCTAGTGAGGGTAAAAATAAAAAACTACAGCTTTCATATGACCCCAAAATACCATTATTAGGAATCTGTGCAAAGAAAATGAAATCAGCAGCTATTAAGACAATTGTGTCTCCTGTGCATTGAAGCAGTTTTTTGTTTTTAACTTCAAATATAAGAGGTGGACATTTAAGTGTGCATTGGCAGATGAATGGACAAAGGGTTACTACCATTTTCGCAACATAAATGAATGTGAAGTATGCTATGCTAAGTGAAACAAGCCAGACACAGACACACAACACTGCTTGATCTTTCCTATGGGAAAGCTAGAAAAACTAAAAGGGATAAATACACAGAAGTAGGTTAGAATGGAGCCGAGCTAGGAGGGCAGGGCTAGGAAACCAAACTGTAGATTATGGCACAAGCCTACTATAATGCAGGGCAATTGGGTCTACACAACTATCATGCAAAACGAGAGCTCTAATTAATAATATTGTCTCTTATTCTCAAAATTTGCTAAGGGCATTGATTGTGGGTTCTACACTCACACAAAAATAGTCTTGTAACATTGGGTATGTTCATTGATTTAACTGTAGTTATTTCACTACATGTGTGCATTTAGCAAATCATCATATTGTGCACTAAATATATATTTAAAAACTCGTGAAATTTTTTGAAATATGCAAAAACTAAGTTTCTACGCTCAAGAATATATTCTTTGCAACTGGTCTTCATTTTTCTTTTTAAGATTTATTTATTTATTATGTATACAGCATGTATGTCTGCATGCCAGAAGAGGGCACCAGATCTCATTACAGATGGTTGTGAGCCACCATTTGGTTGCTGGGAATTGAACTCAGGACCTCTGGAAGAGCAGTCAGTACTCTTAACCTCTGAGCCATCTCTCTAGCCACCTGGTCTTCAAGAGTGAGCTATTTTTGGGGTTCTGTGAGCTCCTCTAGCTGTCAATTTGTAAGAGGGTTTCAGGAACCTTTTGTTTATGACGAAGTCTGACATGAGACGCGAGGAACTTGGGAACCTACTGTGTGTGATTCATGTCTGAAGTGGAAACCAGTATTGTGGAAACAAGCCCTCAACTTGAAGAGTCTCTGCTAAGCACAGTGAAGGTTGGAACTGAGTTGAATTGTAGGACACCTGTTTGGTATCTGCTGATGAACGGCTTTCTGGGGGAAGATGTCTCCTCATAGAAGTGTCTGTGTTGAATGTTGAGAATACAGTTGGGTTTTGCTGTTTCACCCAGTGACCTTCAGTTTGCCACAATTCCTTATACTCACTTCTCCCCACACAGAAGTCGTCTAACAGTCTCCAGATGGCATTTTCTACCAGCTGCACTTACTTAAGTCGGCTCCTTGTGTGGAGCTGACTTTTTCCTTTGAGACAGCGGCTCATAGAGGCCAAGCTGGCCTCAGACTTGCTGTACAGCTGAGGTGCCACTGGATTCCTGAACTTCCTGCCTTCCCCTCTAGCATGCTGGAATACAGGTGTGTTCCAGCCTTCTCGGTTTAGAGGCTGCTGAGGATAAGCCCAGTGGTTTGTGCATGCTAGACAATCACTTTACTGCTTGTGCCACATCCCAGCTCTCTTTCTATCTTCGGGCTGGTGGTTGATCTAAATTGTGCTTGGATTAGAGTTCATTTCGATGTGTTCTCAAACCCATTGTGCTTTGAATCTCTCTGACTACCTTTTCCGAAGCCCTTTGAGATGCTAAATTCATTTGATTCCTTTAGAGCCAGCTAGACAATATCTTTCCCTGAACATCTTTAAGCATTTCTTTTCTATGTACTGTAACTTTACTATGTAATTGTAAGAGTGCCCCAATGTCAGAAACAAGAAGGATAATATTTGAATTACGCCTTCCACTATGATCAATTTCTAGATCTCCGAATTTATTAGACAGTGATAAAGGATGATAGCCTAATCCTATAATTATTGTGTTATTTGTTAGCTGAGATAGAGTTAAAAGTGTTACAAAGTTACATATATATATACACACACATATATATACATATATACACACACACATATATATACATATAGTGTGTGTGATATAAAAACAGCTAATAATTGAAGTTATATAATGTACGTATCTGTGAATACATAAATATACATGAGCTGTTAGTTGAATACCAACATATTTAAATGTTTATGTTTCTGACATTTCATTTCATTTCATTTAACAGCCCATAATAGCTATCTTACATTTGCACTTTGGTCTTATTAAGCATTAGGCCTCGGCTCATCTGTCTGCATAGTATGATGGTAACGCTACAAACACATTTGTGAATGAAGTTTTGTTCAAATACTATTATTTTCTTAGAACTTCCTATATAGAGAAGAGTAAGTCAGTGGTACAAAAATTTCATTATTGTTTAAACAATTTGTCTTTCAGAAGGTTTATATCAATAAATTCTGTAGGTATTGGGGTTCTAACATAGGCATTTAGATGAATGATCTAGGAATGGGTCATTGATGACTGCCTTATTAAAATTTTCTGTGTTTTAAGTCAATAGATATCCTCTCACACTTGATTAATTTGACTTCATTGGTGAGCAATGGAGCCCCATACCATTTCTATTTCATATATAAAGTACCAAAGACACTAGGATCAGTGTCTTTGGATTAGCAGTAAGATTCACTGATCACTTCTGCTACTAAAAAGGTATGGCAGAAACTGACGCTCAAATCATCTTGCCTAAACCACACTGCCAAATGAGAAAGCCTCTGGGATAAAGTGTTCCTCACTCTGCTAACAAGTGACCTTATGAGGGGCCCATGTTGAGTGTTGAGGTTTTTGATGGAGTGGGATTGCCTCTTTTTAATCTACTTCTAACTCTTATGTATTCATTGATTCATGTTGCTATTCCATGAGTGATTTAAAAAATGTGAGTATTTGTCTGTGGATTTAGAAGACCAAGCTTAAGACACTGAAATTTAAGACTCAACTTATGTTTGTTCTAAGGCCTTGCTGGTCCAGAGTCGTTAGGGTGTTTCCTTCTAGTTGCCATTAGCTTGATTAGTATTTATTCAGACATTTCCAAAAATTGACTCATACGCACCCTTGTCTGTCTTTCCTCATTACCCGATCCCTCTCTCACTAATCTTTTATGAGAGATAAATAACATTATTTGTTGGCAATTGCCTTATGACCGAGTGTTTAGCACACCACTGACATTTGCTCTGAGCAAAATTAGCTGGCCCTGATCCTTATTCTTCAGTTGCACCAAATAACTGCATAAACTGAGCCAGACAATGACAGAAATACCCCCACACAGGTTCTATTGTTGAAGCTAGGAAAATGACCATGGCAAGAAAACTGACATATCATACGTTGTGGTGTTCTATTATTTATCAAGACATCTAGTATTTCTTTAAAAAATAAACACTAAGAAAATAAATACTTTTTTAAAAAAATAATTTCTTCTAATTGGGCAACTATACCCCAATCAAAAGACAGAGTAAGGACCTTTGAAAAGCCCATTTCCTGAAGTTGAGGGCTGTGTAGATTTGGACCCATGGCCCAGAGGGTAATCAAGATGTGTATTGTTCTTGGATGCCTCCAACGGGAAAGCCAAAGGGAAAGAATTTAAAACTTGAACATGGAAAGATTCTTGTTACTCATCCTCTGATGACAGTCTTCGAAGTCAACGAAATCAAACAGCTGGAGTTGAGGAAAGTCCCATTTCTGGAGGAGAAAAATGGTCCTTTTTTCAATATCCTCTGGATTTTTACTTTGCCTTAGTTCCATTGTAGAGGCCACCTATTGGAATGAGTCTTAATTCTTTAAACACATGCCCTCCAAGAGGCTCTTCTTGATGGAAGTGGGATGGGAGAGAATCTTGTCTCTGCTTGTCTCTCAGCCGACATTTGGATTCCATTTCACTTTTGGACCCTATGTTTCTAATTTTTTCACAACTATCTTCTTTTTGGTATGTGCTTTTGACTACAGAAAAAGGAGCTTAGTCCAATATTTCCCACCCTAAATCAAATTTTTGAGAGCCATAAATAGGTCATTTAAAACTTTATACTTTTCCAGTGAGATTAGGAGAGGAATGTTCCAATAAGTTCACACCACTATTTGAATGTTTCTGAGTGATCACAAGGAAAGCCAAAAATCACACAATCAATCTGTAAGAGGCAAACAACCTAGAATATAAAATAAAACAGTTTAAAACCAGCACAAACTTCTTTTAGGAATAATTGAATTATCATCCCCAGGAGTGCCATGTGCACATATTTCTCACAAACATAGAATTACTACATCTCATAATTCTTTCCACAGTTGTAATTGATCTTCCTTGTTACTATCTAAATTGAAGCATGTAGGTTATTCTGTCGTGTAACTACCAGTCTATATTCTGGTCCTTTCTGACTGCTCTAATTGCTGCAGATAATGAGTTTTGTCATCTGGGAATCATTGCAAAAGTATAGTAGTAATTTGGTATAAGAATATTTGTGTTAGATATAATTCAAAGATGATTATGTAACTGATATTTATTTCTCAGATATAATGAAAATAGAAATGGAGTAAAAATACAGCATTCTCCTGAATAAATCTGTATGTGGGCAAAAGCCGTTCTGTATATATAAGTAACATAATTTACTCTTGGTATCATGGAGATCAGTGTAGAAGATCTTTTTGTAATTCATCTCAACAGCATAGATGATCTTTGAAGGAGGGAATACTTAAGAATATACACAGAGGGGATCCCAGAGAGTTAAAAATGACAACATATAGTTCTTATATTCCTGAGAATTTGCCAAAGTGCTCATTTAAAATCTTTGTTGTACTAAGGATGTATTACTAAAGTTGCTAAAGCCCCGTGTAAGACGCTACCTTGATGTTCTGAAACAATAACCTCCATGAAATTCAAAGGGGCAGAGTTATCAATGAAAGGCATATGCACAGTGGAAGTATGTGTCTGGTTCTGTGTGTCTGTGGGTTTCTGCTTAGAAGACCAGGCTAAAATTATCATGTTCCTTGATAAATCATTAGCTTAGGTGATGTCTAATCTTTAGAGATAGTTTTGGTGTTTTTATAGGCCGGAAGAGGGATGGTTGATGAAATCGGCACCAATTTTAAGAACACGTCTCTTTAAATAATTTTAGCAACAACAAGAAGAATTACATGTAGTGTTTTTGGCATGTTGCTTTCATGATGAGTCTTAGCAGATCTCTGTTTACAAAGGTTAGCTGAACAGTGTAGGGCAAAGCACTGTGGAGAGCAGAATGTGATAATGTTGTATAAAACAGAAAAAAGGATCAGTCACTTAGATCATGAAATCCAGAAATCAGATTAATTTATTTTTTCAAGAAACAGTCATAACAAGGAGAATATGATTATTACTAATTTAATAATAATAATTTCAGAAGACACCATTTGGGAAATGAGAGTTATATATTTCTGAGTTTCTAGTTAAGAACGGGCCACTTAGTTTCACTCTTCATGAATTCCACTGAATTGACAATATGAGATTTTTCTGAGCATAAAATTATAAATTCATGGAGAAACTGAAAATGGGGAAAGTTATGGAAGTTTTGAAAGACAGAAACACAGGAAGAGTGTAAACAGACTATATGAGGACGCAAGAGTTCTATGTCAGCTACAGAGGAAATTATATAACCGTGTAATCTGCCCAATAGATCTTTCCAAGAGGCTCAGAAATCATCAGAATCGGCTACTTCTGGAGTAGAGAGGAGGGTATGCAGGAAACACTATTGAAAACAGGAGGTTGAACTGAGTTGTATCTTAAGATTCTATTACATCATCCCGTTTTCCCTTTCATTCAAAAGCTGAAGGAACTCACATCTCTTCTCAAGACATTGGAAGGTTAATCTCCAAAGAAGTAAATTCCAACCTATGGATTTGGAATATCAAGCATATTTGAAAGGGAAGAAACTCTTAACTGCAAACTGGGAAACCTCACCAGTTTGCATGCTGAATGTCTGTTCTTCTGTACTGTTCTTCTCCCACACTGCCTTCAGAAGTCTAGGGGCTTGGCTTATACTTTCCTTAATAAACTATAAGATTTTTCTTTGCAGAATTTAAATAATGAACAACAAAAACTAAAACAATCTGTGAGAGATTTCATCAATGAAATTTCCCAGTCAGATTACATGTTCAGGTGAAGCACAAGTCACCAAGCCTGGTCATCAATTCTGATCAGCCCTCATAAAACTCCTCTTGAACAGACAGCCAAGGATTACCAGGTATTTTTATTTTATTTTTTTAGAGAGAGTCTTATTTAGCCAAGGGTGGCCTCAAACATGCTTAGTAGCTCAGGATGGCTTTGAACTCTTAACCCTCTCTCCTTAACCTTCTTGGGGCTGAGATTATACAGGTTCATCATCATGTTTGGGCAGTCCTTGGTATTTTAGCAAACCTTGTAACTGATGCTAGAAACTAAAATAAATAAGCAGTATGTATATGGAGCAGACTATACATAGAAAGAAAGCATACATATGTGTATGTGTGTGTGTGTGTGTGCGCGTGCGCGCGCGCGCTTTAAATATGTATGTATATGCACATATATACATATATGTATATAATCTAGGAAGCTAAAAGAATAGAAGAATTTATACTGATGATGTAAGAATAGCATGACATGAAATAGATGATATGAACTGAAGAAAATGTTTATGAAATTTAAAAACTAATAAGATACAATGGTTGAAAATGAAAAGCTCATAGAAGAAATTTAGATATTAAAACAAGAAACAGGAGGGAAAAATAAAAATGTCAGTAAATCATCTCAGGAGGACCAATATCTAACATTATAGCTATAAGAACACAAAATAAAGATAAAGCCTAAAATTATAAAGAAATAATTTAAGTGTTACCCAACAAGGGAGAACAATGAATTCCATGACTAAAAGGCACCACACATGTCCTACAAAATGAATGGATATGGACCCATATTATATCATTGCAGATTATGAATGGCCGAAAGACACTCCTGAGATTTCTAGAGAAAGACTATTTCAGATATGCCAGAGACTGTGAGTTGGAATGTCATAGAGTCTGCCAAAACTGAGCAATAGCGTCAAAATCTTTCCTGATCATTGTTCAAAACGTATAGACAAAAGATTTTCCAACCTAGTTTCAGGCACTCAAAACATCAGCAACCTGTGGGAGCGGGACTTCGAAGGAGAGTCAACATCATCCAAGTTTACTTCTCAATCATCCTTTCACAGAAAATGACTTTAGGATACACACCAGTTAAACAATAAAATAAGAAAGGGGAGGACACGGAAGTTAGGAAATGGGATTCCATGGTAGCAAGTGGCATTCCTTTGAGGGTGATTTTGCAAGTATGTCCAGAGCTCCTAAAGCATCCCTTCTTTTTTCTTGTTGAGTGCCATCATATCTCCACATCCTGCCACATCGAAGCGTGACTTCATGGTGAGTGCTCTGTGGAGAACTGATGGTGCTTTTTTAGACTAGTAGTTTCAGGTAGTGAGCATGCTCCATTTGAGGAGGTTTGATGTGGATGAACATGAGGTCTCAATATATGGTGGATTTGTAGGATGGAAGAACCTGTACCGGTAAGTCAGTCTCTCTCTCTCTCTCTCTCTCTCTCTCTCTCTCTCTCTCTCTCTCTCTCTCCACACACACACACACACACACACACACACACACACACACACACACACACACAAGTCTTCTATTAACCAGTGTTCACCATGTTGGACAGTTCCTGGAGCAGGAAGTCTTATCCTTGTAGCTACCATTGCAGCCTACACTAACTATTGGGGATGCAGAAAATAAATTCTGAGGTGAAAAAAAAAATATGGGCAACAGGCTTAGGAATAATGGGACCAGACTGAAGCAAGTCAGAGGCTCTGGAAGAAAAGATTTCCAAGAAGATGCAATTGATAGAAAACTGGATGTATCTGAACACTAGGGAAACGTGTTGGGGTGAATTAGTCATAATAACACAGGCAACGAAGAAAACACAAGTAAATAACACATCCGCAGACTCCAAGAAGAACAAATTTATGCAGGATAGGAAAAAGTTGTAGCTTGCTGCATGGCCCGCTTGTAAATAACGTTTGCACAACTGAAGTAAATCGCGCTAAATGACTTAAAATGCAGCCTTACTGGGGGCATGGGAGTCTGAAAGCATATATGAGTAAAGGGGTAAGTAGTTGCTTCCTGACTTGAGAAGCCACTAGACGATTCTCCAAACGAGGAAATGAATTCACAGCACTAGCCAGCCCATGTGTGTGGATGTGCATGGATGTGCATATACACAAATATGTGAAGATAAATACCAAGATAAAAACACAGGTACAAATGTAGAGAGTGACTGGCATGGACTTAAGAATACTGCAAAAGCTTCATTCATTAAAATAGGCCTCAGATTGCTTTTGCCATCTAAGAATGTTGTATGTATAAAATGTATTGCTACCAAGGAAAAAAGCCAAAATCTAAAAATATTAGTTTATTCTTCCACAAAATATTTCTGATGCATCAGAAGTAGAGCATATTTTATAGCATATTATAGCAAATTTCGATCAGAGAGAAACAGGAAACAGAATTGGGGAATAGAACATAAGCTTTTAAACTACAAGAAAAAAAAACTAAAGAGGAAAACATCTTCTTTAATAAGAAGCCAAATTTAAAGGAAACAAATGTGGACAATACTTTTATCTATAAGAACAACCTTGATATTTATTACGAGCAAGATCTGTGTTGTCCAATGCTTGGAAAGAGAACATTTCTTCCCACTGTTATGTCCTCTTAACACTTACTCAGTTTAACGATGGCAGCTTCAAATGTCCTGGGAATAGGCTTGTATTGAAATAGCCCTCTGCAAGTTTTATGTTCTATTTGAGAAGAATGAGATGATCAACAACACTGATTACTTTGTATGCTGACTTAAAAGCTACAAGCAAGGACTCAGAGTTTTCAGGCTCTGATAGTTGAAGAGACTTCAGTATATATCTTAAGTAATGATCAACCCAGTGTGGGTTTGCGGGGGACACACAACAAAGTTGAAGAGTAGTTGATGAATGATGAAATGAATTCCAGTTCTCCACTTCAAGAATAGCAACCAAATCACAAAAGACATGCAACAATTCAAACAAATTTTTTTTTTTGTTTTTTTTTCAAGACAGGGTTTCTCTGTGTGGTTTAGGTGCCTGTCTTGGATCTCGATCTGTAGACCAGTCTGGTCTCAAACTCCCAGAGATCTGCCTGGCTTTGCCTCCCAAGTGCTGGGATTAAAGGCATGTGTCACTACTGCCCTGCTCGATCAAATTCTTGTTCTGGAGTAAATATTAAAATATTTAGTGCAAAACTAAAATGGAGGTTGTGATGTTAGGTACAAATGCATATAGACACAATAATAAAAGCATTTGCATTTAAATATCTAATGTCCTGGCATATTGGGGATGGTGAATTTTATCTTTATCATTTTCTTTAGTGTTAAAAGTGAAGTTTAAAGTGCCAGTGTTATCTACAATACTTGCTGGTGAGCTACTGTAGTCAAATCATGTAGTTTGGAGCCTTATTTTTCCATTTGAGAATACTAGAGAACCTAACATTTGCTCACTAACCCTGGAGCTTTGCTCCGAGAATCCTATGTCATAATGTATACAAAAGCATTTAGAAACATAAAGGATCTGACTATTATATGGAGTTGTTGCTATCATCAGCAGAGCTATTGAGACACTCTTTGGCAGGATCATTCTTTCTCGGCAGCTCTGGCATAGCCTTATCTCTCTGCCTCCATATGTGGCACATTAGAAGTTACTTGAGCTCAAGGTCAATTTTTAACTTTGGCTTGTTTGAGAAGCAATGGAATAAACCGAAGATCAATGTGAATGTTGTCCAAGAAAATCATCCACAAGGAATACCCAGGGAGGGATGGAAAGCCTTCCAAGGACCCCACAGGAAGAATAAGGCTTTGTCTGAGAGCTCAGAGTCTGCTGTAAAAAAAAAAAATAGTACATAGCTGTTGTTTATCCCTCTACTGGAAAAGACTGTGTCCTTGGTCACCTCTTATTTCCGTGTCAGCTTCATTCAAGGGCTAAGTAAGAGGACCTGACTCCTATACTTCAATTTAAAAAGGGGGGGGGCATTATTCATTCCCATTCATTACAGACAAATCAAGAGGAAGTTTGAATTTTTTCCCACATTAGAAAAACCTGCTTCAGTATTTTTTAAATTTGGAGTCCTAGCTTCATCTAACAAAGTTTAGGGACAGTTCTTTGAGAATATTCTCAGGGGACTTCAAGTATTCTACGATTTCCCACAAGAATATTCATTAATGTCATTTGGATTCTATAATGGATAAGGATATTCATTTATTCTAATTTTTGCTAATTTTCTACATTGCCAAGAGTATGTTGTGAATGCCCAACTATGATTATGAATTTATCCTGTTCTTCTTTCAGCTGTATCAGACTTTTGTTTCCTGCATGGATTAGTTGCTTCTCTTGCATTAACAAATGCAGAAGATAAATGTAGTGTCTTCATCTGATATGACTTTGCTTTTTTATAGTGTGTGGATCTGAAGTCTAAGATGGTTCTCAGTGAGCTAAAATGAGGGTGTCCATAGGGCTGTATATCTTTCAGGGAGATCTAGGGGAAAATCTATTTCCTACTCATTTGCATTCTTCAGAGGCCAAAGTTTGAAGCCTCTGTCTATTGAATGGCTGTCAAGTAAGTCCATCACAAGCTTCTGCAGGATAGCTGCATTCCATTGACTTTGCCATTTTCACTATAGTGATCTTCTGAAAATTATGTATGGGGATACATGATATATATGTTTGTAGGTATTAGAATATACATACACAAATGCACATATATATGTGTACATAGACTTTTGCTCTCTTTGAGTCTCCAATGGAACACAAATTACATTTATTTTTTAAAAAGGTATTTATGTGTTTATTTGCTGTGTGTGTAATGTATACACACATTTGTGTGTGTGCAAGCTTACACACCTGCATGTGGTGGCCAGGGGTCACAATATCAAATTTTTTTTCTATTATTTTCTACTTAATGAGATGAAGTCTTCTCACTTGAGTGTGAGACTCACTAATCAGCTAGATTTGATAGCCAGTAAGCTCTGGGGTTCTGCCTGTCTGTCTATTGCCTCCTAATTTTACCACAATGCACTAGAATTACAGACTCACATGGCCATACTATATGGATAGATGAATTCTTGAGATTCCAACTCAGATCCTCATGTTTACACTTGACCCATGGAGTTATTGCCCTGCCCCTCTTTGTAAAAGTTTTGGAAATAGTGGGCTGAAGGGAGATGAAGCTTGAAAGAGGGCTCAGCAGCTAAGACAACTTACTGCTCTCACAGAGAACCCTGGTTTAGTTACCACCAACTCACACCAGGCAACTCACAACTGCCTAAAATTCCAGTTCTAGGAAGTTGCATACCCACTTCTAGCCTCCATGGGCACCTGCACCCATGTGGTGCACAGAATCTCATGCTGGCCCACACATATACACATAAATAAAAAAAAATGAAAGTATTTTTCACTTGATTTAATGGGATTTGTGATTATTGACTTTAAATAGTGTTAAGTCATTTTTATATCTTAGTATCTATTTATTAGTCAATTGGTTTCGTTTTTCTCATTCAAATTGTGACTTTCCTTATTTTATTTATTTTTATATCAAATGGTCTTAAAATGTATCCTGGGAATTTGAGTACTATATTAAAATATTTCTCAGTCTATTTTCAAAAATTGCTTCTTTGATATTTTAAGAGTATAATTACATAATTTTCCCTTTTCTCTCTCCAAACCCTCTCATATACCTTTCCTGGCTCTCTCTTAAATTCATGACCTCTTTTTCATTAATAATTATTGAATGTATACATCTGTGTACAAATATACTCCTAAGCACATAAATATAGCCTGCATGATCTAGAAAATGTTAAATTCTAGCCTTTTTTCTCAGCCATTGTTCTAATGAAAATTTAATTTTTTGAGCTGTTATAATGCCTTATTTACTTTGTCCCTCTGCCCCCATCTTAATTGTTTTATTTATTTATTTATTTATTTATTTATTTATTTATTTATTTATTTATTTATTTATTTGTGTGTGTGTGTGTGTGTGTGTGTGTGTGTGTGTGTGTGTGTGTAGAGAACCTGCTGAAGCTGAATCTCTTTCTCTATCTTGTGGATCCCAGGCATTAAAATCAGAGTGATGATCTTGGCAGCGTATTCTCTTATGCCCTGAGCCATTTTACCTTCCCATTTTGACCATATTTAAAGTCTTTCTGAGCCTATGGTTGTATTGTCTGAAGGGTTGGACGTTATTCAGCTACTCCTTGTAGATAGACTATAGGCAAGAGGGCACTGAACACACAGAATAGAGAGGGTCTCACTTAACCCATGTGAATCTACCAGATAATAGTGGGCTTCCCATTTTATTTCTGCTGATGAGACAGTAACATTTAGTAGTTCTACTTTCTATCACCCGATAGAGAAATAGTAGTCACAGATGTCTTAGTGGCTTTACCAATATTTAGAAAGTAAAATGGTGTGAGGCTTGAGTTTGCCTCTGCATTTGAATTCACAGTCAGGAACCATTGGGTTGCAGTGACTCTCTGAAGTGATTTAAAGAACCAGGCGATACAAAATCTGCTGTTGTGATTAGCATGAGGGAAGCTAGTCTACCTGATCTTTCTCATTATAGTGATTCTTATTATAAGATGTGGGTTGGTCTTTTCAGGATAATACTGACATTATTGTGGTCTGATCATATCTTATAATGCTGAAAAATACAGGCTATATCACCCTCTCAGATTATGCTGCTGCTAGGAATCCTGACTTGTTACTGTTGACAGGGAAAGGGACAGATAAGTTGATTTTCTAATTCTAATAACAATACTATGGGATAGATAGTACCCCATATGTCTGGGTGTATATTTCTTTAAAATTTCTGCTTGACTTTCTTTTCCTTGGTCTTTCAATGAGAAAGAATAGAATTTTTCTCACTTCCTCTCCCTCCCTTCCCTCATTCTTCCTTAACTGTTGTGAGCTATCAACTTCCTTGATACCGTTTCTTGGATGATGGAATAAATAGGAGGAAAGTTACCTTGGGGTTGTGCAAGAATAAGAAGGCTTGAACTTGGAATGTTCACATGCTTCTTAAAAAAAATAATTGATTTCAACTACTAAAATTAAGTTTGAAGAAATATTATGTTGAAGATATTTCACCAGGAGGAAAAACATTCTGATTTAAAAATTCAATGAAAAAGAAATATAGAAAGTAGAGAGAAAAATTGCAGGCAAATAGCATCCAGAGCCAGAGAGTATGGGCATTTGGTTCAAACTCTGCTTTCCTGATGAATTGATTTATGTTGCTGGTTTTCTACTTAACTATTACCATACCATAATTATAAATTGTGGTTAACAGCTAATGGTAACAGTCATCATCTCAATAGAAATATATTTATGTTATTACTGTACATTGTTTGGGCATACCCCTCTTCACGGTTGTTCACTGTAGACTGTGTCTTCACTTTCTCCTTGCTGGATCTCCAAATTGCTTCCTCTATTCACGTTTCTTCCCATTTTGATCTAAATGTAATGTATAGCATAGTGCATCTAATTATTTATATGTTTTTTTCTTCAGTACAATGCAAAAGAGCATTAGAAGAGAATAAGCAGAAGAGATGAAGCTATAGAGAACACACAGGCTTTGGTGTCAGAAGGACCCAGGTTAGCCACACTCAGCTGCTTCCCAGACCATCACTTAATCCCTCTGGGCTTCTCCCCTCAATATGGGAACTCACTAAGATAGAATATGCAAACTGCAGAGCCTGAAGTCAGTATTCATGGATGAATTGTGATTTTTTTCTCCCTTCCACATCTATGCCTAGTCTCCTTCTCTTCTTGAAGATAATTATAATGCCTTAAGTTGTACGGCCACTTAGGGAAAAGCAACAATTGGCATCAATCTTTCCACGAGTTGCATCTCACCTCTCTAAAATTAATTGTTTTCTACTAAAATTAGACATTATTGAGGTTATAGATTTCTTTTGAATAAATGTGTGTTGGAGAGAGAGAGAGATGGGAGGAACTAAATAAAGAAATAGCAAGCTCATGGTATGACAATTAAGTGCTCTTTCATTTCCAGAACTTTCTCTAGCTGACAGAAATGATGTTTTAGCTTCATGACTGGTGACTTCCTTGTGATGAGGCACAGAGAAATTTGTGTCTGCATTTTGTTGATGGTGGTAGAAAAAAATAGGAGAGACAAAGGCAAATTCATGATGAGAGGAAGATGAGTTTTTATTGGGCAGTTGGTGAGTGATTTTGTTTATATTATTTTTCCAATTATGACTTTAAGGTCACGTCTTCCTTTCTCTTATCTTTTCTCTCTATCAGTACATCATTGCAACATATACCAGCTATGTGAGAGATAGCCCATTTCTCTACGCTTAATCACATTGGCCACTCTTTTAAAATGTTTGGCTAACATGAGTAAGGGTAAGAGTTATATTGCTAATTTGTTAGCCTTCCATTGCCAGTGAGTCCTACATCCATCTTTTGTAAGTGTTACTTCAGATTGAAATAAGTTGCAACCAGAAGGAGGATTCATCTGGATAGAAGATGGTCACACATTCAATATTTGTCTACTTCGGTTGCTTCATATGGGATTGTTTTGGCCTCACCTTTGAACCTGAGCTCCTCAAGGACCCCATTGACGAGTCCTTTCAGCACATGATCCCCAGTGGGAGAGTGAAGTATTGTTCAGCCAAATAGACTCAGTTTGGAGAATCCTGATTTTCCCCAACAAAAATCCAATCATGAATTTCCTGGAAGAGAGAGCTACTTAGACTGTTTGGTTAGGAAAGGCCGTGATGAGGTGAATTTATCTGGCTACATATGGTCCTTAAGGCCTAATCTTTTTATATGGGCAATAACACAGAGAAGATTCTGTGGCATGAATCCTAATGAGCTCTAATTGGGCACTTGGGGAGTGGGAGATTGGCTGGAGGAAATGCTTTGGAAATATATTGCAGAATAGGTGGACATTTAGCATAATGCAGTATTTCTGTCATTACAATAATAAGGATCCCATGTCTGGATATGCTCTTCATTAAAGGCATCCATGAACTCTACCATGACCACAGCCAAATATTATGTCACCTCATGTATAACCACAAAAATCTTCAGATTAAATAGCCACTGGATGCTACTTTTAATGATGTTTTTTCTAGTATCTTTATACTTAGAAATGAGGACATTTGGCAGTCTTTGTTATACTTAACTTCATAAAAAAGTCTTAAATCTAAAACTGTAGCAGACGCTCGGTTGACAGTTGTGTAATATTTTTTTAAGCGTCAAGCACTGATCTTTCAGCAACAATGTGCTACACACTCTGCTGGTGGCAGTAGACTAATAGTAAAATGGACACTTGTTGATGTTTTTATTTAGAAGTCACTTACTAAGAAACCATTTTATCTAAAAAAAAAAATTGTTCTTATTCCCGTGAGGTGATGCCAAAATGAATATAGTAATTTTTCCTCATTCGCTCCATGTATCATTTATTCATTTAACCATTAAACATTATCGAACACCTGTGATTTGAAAGTTAAAAAAAAATGACTCCTGTCCTTGACAGAGTTGTAGTGTAACTACAAAAACCTCTGCTCACTAATAGTTGAAATTTTGGCATGACTTATGAAATAATTGGAAGAGATCATAGATACTAGAAAAATAATGTACCAATAATGAAACTTTTAAGTAGATGGTATTTGTTCAACATCAACGTACCTAAAATTCACCTTGTCCTAACCACAAAGAAACTGGAGACATATTAATGTAGTTGAACTGACTAGCACTTCACCAAACGCCCGCAGAGTTCAAGGTCCTAAACTAGGCAATGAGGCTGAAGAGCGAAAAAGAAACATGGATCCTGTGTTTGAAAATGTAGTATCTGTGAAGGTTAGGGCGTTCTGGAATTATGTAGTGATATAAGTGATATACTGCCACCAAGGAAAGAGCACAGAAGATCCCTGGCAGGGATGACACAAAGAGTGAATTGTAAAACCGGGAAGATGTGACACTGGGGACATGGTCACTTGTGAAAGTGATAAGAGGTCTTTGCAACCTGTGTTTGAAAGACTTCATTCCGAGTGTTGTTACGACAGGGCAAAGCCATAGAACATCACTGGGAGAGGGCTTGGAAACCGGATGAGAGCACTTGGCTCTTTTTCTAAAGGAATTGGTGGGCCAGTTGCTTTCTATCTGATCTCCCAGTTTTTTCCAACTCCTCTTCCCTGCACACTCTATCAACATACTGTATTGTTGTGAAACAAAGAAGTCATTGGGATAGTGCACCTAGAAGAACTAGTTCTTCCATGTCTAGAAACATTTATCATGATGCCGGCTCCCATGCGAAGGCATAAGAAGCATTCACTTCCATATGTCTCCTTTGGTCCTCCAGAAGGAAAAACTGAATTTCATGAGGATCAAACAGAGAACTTGAGAGATAAACTTGTTCGTCAAGCCATCTAGATAGACAGTGGTTGTTTATTGCTAGACTCCATGCATGCTGGTCCCAATGAAGTGCCATTGGTGGGAATGCATTATCTATTTTACTGTGATTGCAACAGACACTTCTGAACCCTCACGCCATTCATTTCAGAGTAGGAAGGAGATGAGTTACTTTGCTATTTGATATACTACTGTCTTTCTCATATTCTTAGTCAATATTCAGTCATTCATTAATCACTCACTGTGTGCATTTTTGTATTCAAAGGTGTGTAGATTGTCAGACATAAGAGTTAAATTGTAGCCTGATGCTACTACATACCTCTTAATTGAATGAGTTTCCCAAATACTCCTCTTTATTTGCTCATCTGTAAAATCTGGCATTATCGTAGTACTTAAAACATGAGACAATGTATACCTAGCAGAAGGCCTGGCATATGCTAAAGTCACAGAACCATCATGCAATAGCTGGAGTGATGAGTAATACCCTGCCCTGCCTTCTTCCTGCTTTATCCCAATGAAAATACCCAAAGTCAGAAAATACACTGAACAAATCGGAATAGAGCAAAAGAGCAGAAATCCTAGGGAGTTCCATCAATTCACCACCTTTTACAGCTTCTAGAAATAAAATCAAAATTTACTCACTACCCCCTGAGAGGGATGCAGACTAACTTCATCTTGGGAATCCCTACTCTCCATATCCTCCTAACCCCTCTTCTCTACAATGTACATTTCATGCATCCTGATGGGATGTTTTCAGTGGCATGCTCAAAAGTATCTTTTGATAACTGGATATCCCACTTCATTAAAAGTTCCTCCACTAGCTATAGCAGGACCGAAGGGCATGCCATAAATGCACATGGGGCCACATAGAAGCACAGGTTAGGTCCCTACCCTACATGTGCAGGCACGTACACATGTATACTACACTCAAAGAGAGAAAATGCCTGTTTCCATTTAGCTTTGCTTCCCGGATGGAATAGTTTGTATAAGTAGGACCATAGGTTAAATATGCCCATGTTGAATGATTTGGCAAATGTGTCTGTCTAGCTTGACAGGCATTTTTATATCAGAGAGCCTAAACAGCGTTATTCTCAGGGGTCAGGTCCTACTGGGCCTGGCTCAGAGCTCCTTGCCAATTTTGAGGGTGTGGTATAGAGAGCCTGATGTTTGCTTTGCTGACTGGGTTGAAGACTCTTAAACACATTGCCTGCCTAGAAAAACACTCTGGATGTCCAGTTGCGAATAGTTGAGTTCTGAACTTTGGCTTCTGCAGCCATGACCAAAGGAATATTAGACCAGTTTCAAAACGTCTCCAATCATTCCATAAAAATTGTGGTTTCCCTCCTCTATCAAATCAGCTAATCTCATCTAACCATGACTGCTGTTTAAATGCAATTAAACTATAGTTAGAAAACTGTCTTTTTCTTTATCAGAACGTAAAAATAAGTCTCATGGAGCAATGGTGTAGTCTATACAGGGCTAAGATTCCCTCCACGCATGCTCCACAAGGGCAAGTGTGATTTTCCTATTTTGTTCTCTGTCATGTCCCCAGCTCTGGGAACAGTGTCTTAATCACTGCTCATAGAGGACAAGCTCACAAAGGAGTCTGGACTGGGCGTGGATGTCTGGTTGTGTGTAGCCGAGTAAGTGAATGCTGCTCCTGAAGTTCCATTCTTGGATCTTCATTAGTGTAAATTCACAGCCTGGCTGCTGTTCACATGACTGTTCCCTGGGGATTTAACGCGTCCTCTGTCTTTGTTGATTGCTCTATGACGATCGGTGAAGGATCTGAGGAATGGTGCTGGGGACTGGCTGGTGAGTGGAGCAGTGCTGCATCCTTGCATGGCTCTAGGAATTGTCCTAAGTGGGGTGGGGAGGAAATGAGGAAATGGCAGACAGATAGACACATGGACACAGAATATCTGGCATTGACTTGTCCAGGGTTTCTGATGGACATACTGACACATCATGGAAGGTCATTGTGTTTGTTATGTACAGTTGAGTAGGGATGTAGGGTTATTCCATACCACTGAACAAGAAGTGTTTATTGTATACAGATAAACAAGGAGGCAAGTTTGTTATATAACAACCAAATAAGGAGGCAGATTTGGTTAATCTTGGTAGGAGCAATCTCTGTAGGGAGCAGTCTTGAGGTTATAAATATCCAGGGGGCCAGGGAAGCTACAGTGGATATTTTATACACATACCACCAACAACCTCACAGAGACCAGAAGAAAGCTTTGCTATTCCTATGAGGTTCACCAAGGGAAGGTTTCCCACTCCTATGGGCCTGAGACTTTGGATGTAGACGGTCCCATGTTAACAGCACACATTCATTCAGGACTTTACTCTGTTCCCCACGGCGTAGGATATGGTAGAAGCCATGGTGGGTATGCTGGAAGCCGATGATGCTATTTGTCCTCTGTACTTCAGACTGCCATCTTTCTGCCCTGCACAGCTCTCCCTCTGGCTCTCTACTGCCCTGTAAACTCCCATAATTCCTCAGTTTAATGCACTATGTGACACACACTGGAAAGGTTCTCAAACCTGTCTAATGAATTAGGTTACAAACCAATAGTTTAAAGGTGTCCTCTAAAGAACACCCAATGAGCAATATCCATGCTGACTGATGGGAGAGGTCTCCTTGGCAACCTCAGGCCACCTTTTCTGGATCATCAGTGTTAAGTGTATAGTGATTATTCTTCCATTGATTCTGTCTTTTGTCCAGCTCCTGTGAATCCTACATACAGCCTTTTTCTCAAGTACTCTAAAATAAAGCTCATGAAGAATTTTAGGATGCAGATAAAGTATAAGACATGATGAAATCACTCAGCAATGTGTAAGCATGGCTCATTCCAGTTTTCGTAGTTAGGTTTATTTTGTTATACTGTTGAGATTATGTCAAATGAAAAAAACCAGGTCTTACATTTTTATTTAATCAAATTGTGTTAGAATTTCCCTCATTTTATTGAAGGACATTGCAAATGCTGTTATGAGAAGCCAAATGCGTTTGTATGGTAACTGTGACATAGTTTATCTGGACTTCTATCATTTGACAGTAACTGACAGGTAACAGGATGAAGGCTGTCTGTGTATCAGAAGCAAGTTGTCAGGTGATGCTCAGGATTAGCTATGCCAGGCTACTCATCTCCCCTTGTCCGGAACTTGTTGCCTGATGTGGAAACCCAGGTTTTATTACCTAGCCATCCAAATAAGAATAGTGCTTTATTCCGTATAGGTTCAATGTGATGTCTATTTAAAAATATGAATATCCACAATTCGCTGCTTCTGACTTCCATAATTCTGGAAGGTAGAAATGACAGCTTAAAGGATAGATAGTGAAAAGAAAGTAGACCAGAAGTAGAACACAAATTGTCGACATGTAATATTTAATCATTTACTAGATCATGACAATACAATCCATACTCAATTTGAACAGCTATGGTTCCATTTAATAAGATTAGGTAATCATCAACTAAGCTCGGAATCTCAGTCTGAAAATTAGAAAATCTCAGGAAGCATGTAAAATCTCCCCATGATCCACCGATCTTTTATTCTGATATTCAAGGAACTGAATATGGACACTCAAATAGATGTATACACTTATGTTCATGACTATTATTTTCAGTTCCCTAAGGACAGAAACAAGAAAGATGCCTATGTGGAGATTAGTGGGCACAGAAAATGTGGTATATATATATGGTGTAGTATTTCAGCTTAAAAAGGAATTGCATGCTGATGTCCTCTACAACATTGAGTCTGGAAGATATTACAATAAAATTTAAAAAGCAATCACAAAAGAAATACTTGATGATTCCATTTGTTAATAGATGTCTGTTAATACACACATCTTTTGTTGAGACACTATAAACAGTGCTGTTTCTCAGAGGATGGGCGAGGTAGGTATAGGGAGTTGTTTAATCAGTAAGTTTACAATTTACAAGATGTAGGCAATTCTGGAGAAGGGCCTTAGTAAGGTTGCCCAATATAAATATGCTTAATGCTCCTAAAAGTCACACTAAACAGTGGTTCAGATGGCATATTTTGTATATATATATATTTTGTTTTTTTGGGACAGGGTTTCTCTGTGTAGCTTTGCGCCTTTCCTGGAACTCACTTGGTAGCCCAGGCTGGCCTTGAACTCACAAAGATCCACCTGCCTCTGCCTCCCGAGTGCTGGGATTAAAGGCGTGCGCCACCACTGCCTGGCTTGTTTATATTTTTATCTGATAAAATAATGTAAATACTTGAACCTATTGAAGTCTTAGGGACTGCGAATACGTATGTGTATAGCGGAGGGCTAACTGGTTCCTGAACCCGGGGCAGGAGCGGAATGGGAATGAAACTGACAAAAGGCTATGAAAGACATTTGCTGAGAGTAGGCAGGGAACCCTAGAAGGGAACTGAAGGTCAGGAAGTGGACAGACAGCACTTCCACAAGGGACATAAAGGTAGCTGGAGATCAGCAAACGGAGATTGGGAGAAACACATAGAGAATTAGCTCAGGGCAACTTGAGGATGTAAAGGAAACAGTGGATGGATAAGAGGGCAAGCGACTTTTCTTCAGCCTTTGAGAATGAGCTAGCAATGTTTCACTAGTGATTTTGTGTAAGATGCAGGGAATCTTACCTTTACATGCATCTGTCTAAGAAGACACAGAAAATTGAAAATGTGGAACAATTTAATTCAAAGTGAAAACAGGTCTGTTTCTGTTGGAGACACAATAGATTCCCAAAATGAAACCTCAAATTGTTTGTCAAATTGGATTTGGAGAAACAGACCCAGTGAGGTATTATTCAATTAAATATTATGCCAGAGATACACAGATGTACTTGAAATTCACTGCTACCATTTTTTAAAGGATTTTTTAAGTATGCTATTTTTAAATTTAAAGAAATATGGTATTTTCTTGGTAAAGCTGTCTTAGAACTCAGAGAAGAGGCCAGGGAACAACATTGAATGATAATTACTTGCTATTTCTGACTTGATGGAAGTTATAGTTTATGGGGAGAGATGGACCTCCAAGGGCTTAATATAAGGTAGGGTAAAGAGGATCAGAACCATCTTTACTGGTACTGAAGATGGATGGGGCAGGATGTAGCCAACATCACATGGTTCTCAGCAGTTGTTAAAATTATGTAGTAGTTCATGAAGAAATACAGTTGAATAGGAAAGACCAGAATCAAATCCAGAGCAAAGATAAATATAATTCAATGAATGGTAGTGTCACCTTTGAAGACAGTGACATGAAAGTATTTCTAAAGAGTAGTGGTATGTGCCTAGAATCCTATAACTTCAGAGGTTAAAGATAATCGTGAGTTTGAGACCAATCTAGGCTTCATATATAAAACCCTTTCAAAAGGAAAATGTTACCCCCCCCCATACACACAATCTGCAACTCAGAGAACAAAGTTTGAAATCAGGATGGGTAATACTGCAGGAAACAGAAGAGGCAAATTAGAAAAGGAATTGAATGATTTCCATTGAATGGACATTGAATAATATCATAATGGTATATTCTTTACTTTATAATAAAGTTCTAATTAAGATTCTTTCAGTGTTAGACCAAAGTTGAATTGTGTATAAGATTTTTAAAAAATATTATAAAAAAATGAGAAGTTCAGACAAAGAAGCTCACAAACTACTATGCCTAAATACTAGACATGGAGAAAGCAAGCTACTGGTTGTGTGTTATACGTATGCATGCATGTGTTTGTGTGTATCAGTGTAAACTTAGAACCGGATTGTCCTTCAGGACTAACCACAGTACACAGAATGCAGTAGTAAGGAAAATCATATAGATGTGTGCTTGAGTCTCAGGGCCATAGAGGTTCCACTTGGAATTTTGAGTAGAACTGGTATATTAGGATGAAGACTATATATTTTCTTCAGAATACTTTCCCCCTACCTGTATGTTTCTATATGCACCTACTTTTCTGTGACGAACAGCCACACATTCTGGAGAGCGCATCAGATTCATGACTATAATGCTTACAAAGACATTTTCAAAGACACAAGCCTAGATGTGTTCCTTGCCACAATCTTAGGGCTTTCCCTATAAGATCAAAAACAGATGGACATGAGATGGTATTTTGATAGGAGGACAAAGATAAAAAAGAGCCCTTGTACCCCGCTAATGAAGATCATAGTATTGGTATTATGATTTTGAAAATTAGAGTGTGTGAGGGGGTTCTCAGAAAACAAAAGTAGACCTACTATGTGACTATCAGTCTCCTCTTCTTGATACACACTAGCAAAAATAAGTAACTAGCTCAGAGATATGTGTATTCTTCATTCCAGTATCATCAGGATTGCTAAGATATAAAAGAAACTTAAGAGTCCTATGAGAGAAAAATAGATAAGGAATTCAGGGCTGGGGGTAAATTGTGTATTTGAGTATCCAAGTCTTCAAACAAAAGTATTATCAGCCTTGAAGAAAGTTAACCCTGTCTCATGGGTAAACCTGTAAAACATGATGCCATGTGCAATGAGCCGGACGTAGACAAATGCTACAAGTCTCACACACGGAATTTGTTGCCTCCCCCATCTTCATGTGTATGTGCACATGTGTGGGGGTGCACATGTGTTGATGATGTCCAGAATCATCTTCAGTTGCTCTAGTACCTTATTCATTGAGGTAGGATCTCTCAGTCAAACCCGAGATCACCATTGCCCAGTTTACTCTGGAGATCCTCTATTTCTCTTAGACTGGAACTACAAGCAGCTTTCCATGCTAATCCAGCATTTTCATGGATGCTGGGAGTCTGAATTCTAGTCCTCACACTTACATGACAGGCACTTGAACCACAGAGCAATCTCTCCAACCCTTGTTTGTTTTTCAAAGTAGAATTCATAGAAACATAGTGTAAGACAATAGTAACCCAGGAACTGCAGGTGTGGAGAAAGGAGAGCTATCGGTCAAAATACGCGAGTCAGGTTTTGAGATCTAATATACAGCATGATGGTTGTAGTTAACAATAACCATCTATTGAAAACTTGACATTAGCCGGGCGGTGGTGGCGCAGGCCTTTAATCCCACTACTTGGGAGGTCGAGCCAGGCGGATCTCTGTGAGTTCGAGGCCAGCCCGGTCTACAGAGTGAGTTCCAGGACAGGCACCAAAACTACAGAGAGAAACCCTGTCTCGAAAAAAAAACCAAAAAACAAAACAAAACAAAAAAAACCCTTGACATTACCAGTGACTAGATTTCAAGTGTTCTTCTCAACACACACACACTCTCCTCTCTCTCTCCCCCTTCTCATACATTGTAGTTATGTGAACTAATATGTTAATTAGCTTGATTGTGTTAATCATTTAATATATATACATACCCAAATAGCAAACTGCACATCTTAAATATATATTTACTTGCAAACAAAGTTCCACAAGGCTGGAAGAGTTCCTTTTTTTATGGGAGGGTATTTTAACAATTAACAAAATGAAGCTGATTGCTTTGGAGTCTTGTGGACTGAATAGGTTTCAGGAGCATGTTATCATGTCTACCATTCCCAATGCTGATTTAAAAAAAGAAAAAAGTTCCATGTGTTTAAGCACGTGGATTGCCAGCTGGGTGGAATTCCTTTTACAAAGACCTAACTGAATGGATTGGAGAGGACGCTTTATTTATCTATGATTTCAACCCCACCTGTTTACCATTTTCTTGTTACAAAGAATTAGTGAATATTGGGTATGTGGCTATGAAGCAATTGTACAAATCTCCACTGCAACTATAATACAAATCCATCTTCAATCCCAGAGCAAATTGTTCTCATTCTGGGAGGAGAAAAGGTATTTTCTCAACTGAAAACAAAAAATTAACAAATATTTTGCAAAAGGTGAACTCTAGGGTCCCGACCAAATCCTGAACAAATTACAGGGAAGCAGAAACAGCTGTTGGGTAAAAGGCACATCCTAGCCAAGGTTCTCTGCTGTCAGGCAGGATGGCTTGGAGTCTGCTCTCCCCAGCTTTACCATTTCTCAGCACTTTGGCACTCAAGCAAGAGAGTGGAGGAAAGACCAGCCTGTCCTGAAGAAAAAACAGCAGGAGCTCCAAGTTCTCCTTGCTTTGAGACCTAAGGAATTCCAAGGTAATTCCTTTCTTGGTTTCCCCCAGGAAATAGCCATGGAAATGAAAAGTCTTGCATCCAGGACAGGAGGAAATGTGAAGCTGTGACCTAGTCTGGAAAACCCTGCAAGTTTCTTACCATCACCAATCCTTTGCAAATGGTTTCAGCAGGTAGGAGATGGTCACCTGGAATGCGACCTGTATAGGTTGAACTCTGTATCACAAGGGATGAGCAACATCCCCCAATTTTTGTATGTAGTCACATTGAAGTCAATAAGGGGGTTGACTCCAAAGGATTGAAATACAAGCTGAGGCAATTTTCAAAACCCTTATTTTCTTCCTACTAACCTAAAATCTGAAAAAAACAAAAACCAAACCAAAACAAAAAAACCAAACTAAAACAAAACAACCCCCACCCCCAACAAACATTTGAGTCCAGAGAAAGGTATCAAATGCTTTTGAACATCCTACAGTGTTTTTGATACTGAAATGATTCAGTGTGTCCATTCTTCCACTTTATGCTTAATCTCTGTCCCCTGCTCTCTCTTCCTCTCTCCCCCTCCCTCCTTCCCTCCTCTGTCTCTGTCTCTGTCTCTCTCTCTCTGTCTCTCTCTCATAAAACCTTTTTTGCAGTGTCTGAGGGTTCCTATGAAAAGCACTCTCCTTTCCACCCAAGCTCCAAATCAATCAGAAACAAGGACAAAATAAATGATAATATTCAAGACCAAAATATAATGGATAAAGCAGACATGATTCAGTGTGGCTTATTTCTCAATGCATCTACGCTTTCAAGCACTGCCTAAAATTAGGAAGCCTTACAGCGCTCCCTGATTGTGTGGTACCAGCTGACATTGCAGGATTCCCTCAGGGTGGACTATTGCTGTTTGCCATGTGGCAAGTGGCAATCAGCAGCATGCGGCCCGATAGAGTAGAACCCCTACCCCCCAACACATACATTAAGTAGTGTAATTTATCGTTTTATGTGCAGCTAAGTTTCTTTTTATTATGCACACAAATCATAGAACAAATGAGAGAGATATAAAATCAAAAAATAAAGTCTTTCCTCCCCCCACCCACCCCTACTCTCCCCTCATCCCACACTCCCTAGGCAACCACATGTAAATAGTTTCTGCTTTTACAGCTTCTGGTTGTTATCATTATAATGTTAAGTGACATTCTTCTGCTCGAAACAATACTTATCGATCCTTTTCTACAAAAGATGAGGACTTTTGGTACACTTTGGATTTGTATGGACATTTCACTGTTTTAACTTCTTTTGTGAGAGGAAGCCTAAGATTCAATAATGACTTATGCATATACTATTAGCTAGGTAATCTTGGAAAAGATTTTTTTCCCTCTGTATATACATGGAGTGGCTTTTCTAACATTTACATTTAGTATTGTGCTACCAGTCAGAAAATGGGGAGCAAATGTTTCATGCATTTCCATGGTGTGTGTGTGTGTGTGTGTGTGTGTGTGTGTGTGTGTGTATGCGTGTATGCCAAGACCTGTGTGTGGAGGTCAGAGGACAATTTATGGGAGTCATTTATCTCCTACCATGCAGGTTCTGGGGATTGAACTCAGGTCACCAGGCTTGATGACATGTGCTTTCACTGTTGGATCTTCTCACCAAACCCCTAATAGCTACTTTAAAATAATTCTGGATTTTAAAGTTGGCTCAGCAATGAAGAACGCTTGTCTCTCTGTAGAGGATCCAGGTTCAATTCCAAGCACCTATATGGCAGCTAACAGCCACCTGAACCTTCTGACCCTTGTGGGTACCAGTCGCATAAAATAATAAAATAATTCTTGATATTATACTATAAATATACATGTTAAGAACAATAAGAATATCATTGGAGAATTAAGATGTAAAATTATGAACGTCTTAGATTATATATTATGTTAAATTATATGTAAAATAAGCTAAAGGATATTGAATTTTTAAAAAATGCTGGTTCTGGGGCAGGAGAGCTGGTTTAGTGGTTAAGAGCATTTGCTGCTCTGGTAGAGGACCTGAATTTGATTCCCAGTAATGACTTATAATGGCTTATTATTCCAGTTCCAGGGTTTCTGATGCCCTCTTCTGTCTTCCATGGGCACCAAACATACATGTGATATATATATATATATATATATATATATATATATATATATATATATGTGTGTGTGTGTGTGTGTGTGTGTGTGTGTGTGTGTGTGTGTGTGTGTGTATTTAATATATATGCTAGCAAAACACTTATACACATAAAACAAAAATAAATACTTTTAAAAAATTGCTGGTAATCAAGGAACTTGGAATTTGGCCTATTCAGTGACATACTCGGCACACAAGCAGTGAGACCTACATTTGTGTTTCCAGCACACATGTAAAAGCCAACCATACTCTACATCTGTAACCCCGGTCCTATGAGAAGGGAAAGAGACATCTAGATTCCTGGAACTAATGGCCAACCAATCTAGCTAAATCGGTGAGCTCCAGATTCTGTGAAAGAACTCTTGTTAAAAAAAAAATTGTGAAAAAAACCCAAACGGAAAGACACCTGACATTGACCTAGCTAGCTTCTGTGTGAATGAATATTCCATAGGAACACAATATAACCACACAGTTCTACACATGTACACATACATTAAAAATTTAATGGGGATTATAAGAGGTTGGATAAGCCAAAGAATAGTTATAGTTAAATATTCATAGTATTCTTAAAAAGAAAAAGATAATTACATAAAAATTCACAGAAGCTGTGTGGAACATGGTTCAGATATCTACCATATTGTACTTGAAGTCCTAGATAAAGCAACCTGGGGCCTGGGAACATGAACATGATTCAGTAGAAGATGAGGAGTTCAATCAGCTACATAGTGGGTTTGAGACCAACTTGAAATACATATGACCCTATCAACAATAACAAAAAAAAATAGCCAAAACAATGGGATTATGATAAACACAAGATCTGAGGGAACAGTGGTCAAGACACTCCAAGCTGATACAGACCATCAAACGAGAACAAACAAACACCAACAGATCCCACACTAGATAATGAGTTAACATAAGGAATGCACAGAAATTAGTCAGTGCTGTAGAATGACTGAAAACAAAAGGCAAAGAGAACCCTGAAAAATTAGGGCAAAAAATAAATCACACTTTTGTCTCACAGAAGCAATGACTGGACTAACGCATACCATCTCATCAGCATAATGACAGAAAGTGAAAACAATGGATTGGCATGATCACAGCTTACAGAGAAAAAGGTTACAATCTATATCCAGAGAAATGACCAAATGAAGGTCATATTAAGAGCAATTTGTCGAGACATCCTTGTTAAAAGAAGTAATTAGAATACAAATCGTCATGCCATTGACTTAAAACCCAATAAATAAGGAATTACTTAAATCTATTCCTTGTGTTTCTCTTTCAACTCACACAGAATGCACAGCAGAGAAATTATTTTGGTGGCTTCAGCCTCTGACAGATGAGAGCTTTTAGATCTCAATATAAATATCTATAGCTTGATTCATTTACCCCATTCCATCATTTTATTCTCTTCTCTTTGTAAATCTCTCTATATATCTAAGATTTTGGTTATTGATGTATATATTGTGTGGAAGCATATGTGCACCAGAAGTCAACATCCCATCTCTTCCTTGATTGCTCTCCTTATTTTTATGAGACAAGGTGTTTTACCTAACTTAGAACTTGCTGATGAGCTTAGTTGACCCGTGAGCCCCCATGATTCTCCTGTATCTGTTTCTCCAGTTCAGAGATCACAGGTGCATATTACCATATCATGTTGTTTTTGAGGATAAAACTTAGGTCTTCAGCAAACACAGAAAGCTTCTTCAAGTAGATGAGAACTAACCCAGAGACCAACAACTGGACAGTGTGCAGAGTGAGAGACTGAGGAGCATTCAATCCTAAATGGGATGTTTTCATCAGATCCTTCCCATCAGGGCACAGGAAATGACATACAGAAGAGGTAGAAAGATTCGAAGAACCAAAGGTGATGGAAGACACCAAGGAACCTTGTCTTCCAGATACAATAAGACTACATAGTCACTGTGAGTACAGTGACTATGGCAGCATATGCAGGACCTCCACAGGTTCAAACCCACAGGGTCCCAGTGCTGATGGGGGTGGGGAGAGCAGACACAAGCTCTCACCTCTAGCTAAGAAGGTATCTGCCGTTGGTACCCTCTGGCAAAGGAAAAATTAGTTCTATCCATTGGAGTCTCATTGGGTATAGTAACCATGCTTCAGTAAGGCCCTATGGCTGGGAGTAGTTGGCCAACACAAGACAAACAAATGGTATTTGTGTTGACTTTTTGTCTCAATTTGCTTTATTTGGGTAGTTTTTCCTCATTGGTCTTTTGCTGATATATCTTGATTTCAGTTCTTGTAGTTTGTGTGTAGGTGAGGGTGTTTCTTATCTTTTGTTTGGTTGTTTCTTTTTTAGAGAGAGAGAGAGAGAGAGAGAGAGAGAGAGAGAGAGAGAGAGAGAGACAGACAGACAGACAGACAGATAGACAGACAGACAGACAGACAGAGAAAGAGAGAGAAAGAGAGAGAAAGAGAGAAAGAGAGAGAGAGCGAGCAGTTAGGTAGATGGGGAGGTAGGGAAGATCTGAGAGGAGTTGGGGAAGGGGGAATCATGATCAGAATGTTATATGAATTTTTTTTCAAAAAAGGGAAACAAATGAAAAATATTCTTGCATTTAAAAATGGCATTTGTTCTTCCTCATATTCTCATGCTTCCTCTTTATTTCTTCAAACAGAGTATGTGTGCATCAGATGTTACTAAACTAAAAGTTTACTTATGATGACATCTGATATATTTAGGAAAACTGGTTCTCCTGAACTCAATTACATGTACTTTGTTTCTGTACACAACACACACACACACACACACACACACACACACACACACACACACACACACATTCATATATTCATATGGAATTTTATCTGGGAGAACTCTTGGAGGCCTGCATAGAATTACTGTTCCTCAAGAAGTGATTTGTGATTGCTTCTGTCAGTCTCCTGGGGTACCATTGACCTGGGACCAGTGTATATTCAGTTGTCCACCTGAGATTTTTCCAACCTCACAAGTGGCATACATTTAGATGGCAAACGTGTGAGGGACCTGTGCTGACTCTATACTATCAGGATTTCCCCCACTTCTACTAGTGTTAAGAAGGGAAAGTTCTTTTGCTCTATTTTTGGCAATTGATTTTTCTCAGTCAGCCTTCTACACAGTCCACATCCCACATGGATTCTAGTGCAATACACAGGTCTCTTGCAGACACTCACCAGGGGAAGCCCTGATGATGTAACCTACCTCCTGAATCCTGGGCAGTTTTTATAATGAGATCTGGTTATCTAAGTTGGAAGAGAGATTTGGGTGGAACTTAGAAACATTCTTCATTCTTCATCTATTCCTTCAGGTGATTGCTAACAATGGTCACAATGGTTGTTTGAAATCATAGTTTGAAATCCTAACCCTGAATATAGTGACATAATGAGGTAGAACTTTTGAGAATTGTTTATCACATGGGATTAGTACCTTTAAGAGTGGCCTAAGAGAGCTCTTGCATCCCTTTTATATTGTAAGATTGTGATAGATAGATAGATAGATAGATAGATAGATAGATAGATAGATAGATAGATAACCATAGCAGAGACAGGCCCACATCAGAAACTGAATCTACCTTCTCTGGATATCTGACTTCCAGCCTCCAGACTGAGAAGTAAAGTACATCTGTTGTTTACACACTATTTAATCTATAGTGTTTTATAGAAGCCAAAAGGAACAAAGATCATAGTGCAAGTCAACAGCCGAATGAAGGACTTGAATTGCATTCAGAGAAAACTCATGTCTTGTCTTCCCTGTTCAATGTTGCCCCCATTGCTTTGTGCTTCTGGTCCGTGGCCATCACGTAAACAACATGTGATGGTAAGATTCATTTTGCTGTTTTCAATCAGATTGTGATTTCCAATAAAACAGGAAGAGTGTTTAATTTGCCCCATCCTCCCTGCATAGTTCTTACATTCTTTACCCATAGAGACACTTCTTGTTGCCTGTCCAATAAGAAATCCAGTTAATACAGACACTAGTATCATGAGAGATCTCTGTGTTAAAAAAAAAACCTGAAATTAATAAGTTGAAGTCTTGGATTTAGCTAATGATTAGTTTGTGCTAGCTTGGTCATTTCTTCACTTGAACACTTTCAGATTAATTTTGAAGAAGGCAAGTTCATGACTGTGTACTTCAGAATGTTACATTCCCCAGAATCAAACCTCTCTCTGATTTTCTACTCTGAGCCATTTACCCAAACAGCAAATAGATGGAATGAAAACTAGATAATCACGTGGGAGGCATTAAAGATGTGTGTTTGAGAACATTCTCAGAGCTGTCTTTGTGGGTGAGACCCATAGATACTCTTCTACCCTAATCACACTAGAATGAAAGGGGCCTTCCCATGACAGGCGATAGAGTCCAGGAGCTGTGGTCAGTTCCAGTACGGTACTGAGGTCGGACCTGTCAGCCTTTCCGTAAGTCATGGGTTAGTCATGCACTGTGGACCTCGGCAGCCCTCCAGCCCCCTCTTCTCAAGAAACCCTCTGGCTTGGACTCTCTGTCGCTTTTCTCCAGCAGGCAATCAACAGGGCTCACCGTTCATGGTAATTCTTCTTCAGCTTGATGTCAGGCCCCAATGGATAGGTTGAACCCTGTGTTAACCCACCATATTTCTTGAATGTTCTCCCCTTCCTCTATCCTGACATCTTTTACAACCTCCAAGTTTCTTGGGGTGAGCCCCTAAAAATACAATTTGAGATTTAAAGAAACAGCAATTTGGAGTTACTCTAGATGTGTCTATGGAGCTAATAGATATTCGTGTTGTGTAAGAAGAAGAGGAGGAAATGGCCACTCAGGGGGCTGCTTCTGCAATGTTTCTTTTTATTGGCTGCTATCTCAAAGCTCTGATTTATTCAGAGTCACTCCACTCATCTATTCAGGATCCTTAGGGATAACCCTCTTCTCTCATTTCCAGACTTCTTGGGAGAGGCCGCTCTCCCCCTCGTCCCACCATTCTCTCTTTTTTGTTAAAGCTGAGAAACTTCCTTTTTACTCATTCCAAGCCAATGTACCCCCATTCTTTTTCGATGCAATATAGTGAAGTGAGAAAAATATTTCTCCAGCCCAGCAAAGTCTTCCAATGGCTCCTCGGAAGCCAAGCTCCAGTGTAGAAATCAGTTGTCGAGCTTTGTAAAGTCTTTAGTCTGTTTGCCACATAGCCCCACTCCCTTCATTGTTTTTTGTTTTTTGTTTTCTATCTCTGAGTGATTAAATGGAGGTCGCTACTCTGAACTTGGGAACCCATTATCTTGGTTTAGCTCACTGCCCTGTCATGAAGCCAACTGAGTATGTAGCCTTTGCCCGATTACATATTTTCAGTTTTTAAAAAATTTATAAATTGTGCCAATCATCACTTGCCTTAAGTGGTGTCTTTTGAGAAGAAATATGTTATTTAATCTAGATAATGTCTCATAGATGAGAAGGACCCAACAAAAGATACTCATTATTGCTGTTGTTTTTTATTGATTGATATCCTAAGCGTTGTGGGATTGCATTTGTGGCAATGATGATATCTCATCATTACAGTAACTCAGAGCTGTTGCCCAGAACCTTTGTAGAAGATTAGTTTCCTATGCAAGTAGGCAAATGCCTTGAAGTTCATAGGCAAGCGGCCATGAAGCCTCTCTTGTTTAAAACACCATGACCTCCCAACCCTTAGACCCAGCCGGAATTTCTGTGTAGCAAGCCCATATAACGTGTTACTTCTGAGGCTCTTAGGCCAGTGTGTCTGGGAAAGCTTCAGGCTGGAGGCATCGAGGAGTATTAATGTGCAGACGTAGGATCTGTCAGGAATACGAGCTGTGGTGCAACACAAACCACCTGCAAGGCTTGTGATGTTTTTTTGAAACAGAGTGCCGGAAAGAAGGGGCCCAAGGCCAAGAAAGGAAAACGGAGCTGCGGATTTGTGTGCAGCTCAGAGCACAGGCAGGGTAAGGAAGCTGCTCTTGTACTGCCATGCCCTCCCCACCGCCAGCTGCTGCTTTGGGTGTCACATTTTTGTGTGTGTGTGTGTGACTAATGGGCCATGTCAGGTTGAGGCATACTAGATTTCTATGCACACAAGAAAGGGAACAGAAAGGGTCAGTGTCTCCCGTAAAACCTAGAGGATGAGTTTGCACCAGCAGTGACTCTCCTGTAACTTTTTAATCAGGGTATAATGAGTGGTTTCCAAATACTAACACAAAGCCATGCAATGAGCTGCCAGGACATAAGCTGGGTGCCCCTTAGACCTTGGGAACTGTAAATCTGGAAGGCAGGCAGATAGTCTCTCAATTAGGATGCTAAGATTAGCAATCTCTCCTCTGAGCTTGCCAAAAACCACAGAGATGCTGATAGGGAATTGGTAGCAGATCTACTAAAAACAGGCAGCCATGTGCCCATCAGTGTCTGTGCTTCTGTGGTTAGGGAGCACGCAACTGAGTGAGTGATGGGCTATTTCTATCTCTGAGATAATCAGTGTCTCTGAGGGAGTCCTCGCTACAGCAGCTCTCCTTGTCTAGCGGTTGCTTTCCAGAGCCACAGTTTGGAACTAGTTGTTGGTTTTGTTTTTTTTTTCCCTAATCCTAACTTTTGCTATGTAAGCCTTGCCTAAAATCTAACAGGTAGCTTCCGAAGAGTATAGAAATGACTGTCTGTATAAGCATCGCTGGCAAAATCCTGGAGCCAGTAAATGCACTTTGAAAAACTTCAGAGGGGGAAAAAAAATAGATTTGCTGAGTGAATAGTGATCCTAACACAAGTTTCATTCCAGTGGCACAGGAGAATGTCCAACAGCGTCTGGAGTGTTGGGACACCTTGGACATTAACCAGACCAGCTTTCCCACCTACTGCGCCATCAACATATTTACTCCCAATACTCCTCTGTTTCCTCCCATCTCTCTTCACCTCTACCAGGCCCCCACGGCCGGCCCCTTGTATTCTGTTCCTCACAAAGGATGTCCCACCTGGCTTCCTGTCCCGGCTGATGAAAACCTACAGAGGCAGGAGAGAAAGAGCTGGATGAGGGCTACAGGTGACATCTAGATGAAAACCACGGACCCCAGACCCCGTGACTGGTGAAAAGAGTTGACAAGAGCAGTAATTGCAGAGTAATTAACTCAGAACTATGTGTGTGGGTGGATGGATGCACTAAAACGCTTCCCACCTACTTTACTGTTTTACTTTATTATTTTTAGGCAGGGTCCTACGTAGCCTAAAATGGCCTCAAAAACTCTCTGTGTAGCCAAGGATGACCTCTCTGAGCTGCTGAGCTTCCTACCTCCAATTCTCTAGCCCTGGGATAACAGACATTAACTCAGACACCTGGTTTATGTGGTATATGAATTAGAATATCCAACAAACACAGATAGAAGATTTGGATTTTAACCCACTATTTTCTGACTCTAAATATTGTGTTCTTTCCATTTGACCCCACCTTTGTTTATGTAGATGACTAAGATCCCAAACTCATAAAATAAAATATGTTTATTTTAGACTCAGAAATAATGAGCTGCTTAGTGTTTTCAGAATTCATTCGAAATGACCTGGTTGTTCAGGCAATCCATGTGTGGCGCAGATGGCCTCTTGCATCTGTTTTGACTAAATAGCCACTAGATAAGTTGGAAAATATCCCACCTCCTTGAAAACCTATGAGAGCATAGAAGGCTTGTGATTTTTGGACAATGACCTTTTCAGATGGCCTTCTGCTATTTTATGTGACTCGAGAAGGAAAGCTAAAGTAAGAGCGACTTGACATCTGTCACTTTGGCGGGTTCTGTGGAGAAGAGCTAGCCAGGTTAAGAGCTAGGGCCTTACCTGGCACTAACTACCCATGTGATGGCCATACTGACAGGTGTTTGTCCACTTTGGGTCTTCAGTTTCCATAATTCAAAAATGAGAGGGTATGACTAAATTAGTTCCAAGTGACAGTTAAGAGCCTCAGTGGGCATTCTTTCTTTTATGATTGAAAATATATTCTTTTCTCACAAAATACATCCTGATCACAGTTCCCCGTCCCTCCACTCCTCCCAGCTCACTCCCACCTCCCCTCTCCCCGAGTTCCACTGCCACTCCATTCTCTCTTCAGAAAAGAACAGCCTTCCAAGTAACAACAACCAAACATGACAAAACAAGATACAGTGAGACAAGGTAAAAGCCTTCCTATCAAGGCCAGACAAGGCAACCTCACAGGGGAAAAGAGTCCCAATAGCAGGCAAAAGAGTCAGAGACACATCTGCTCCCACTGTTAGGAATCCTACGAACATATCAAGCTAACAACCATAAGGTAGATACAGAGGACCTGGTGCAGACCCATGCAGGCTCTGTGATTGCAGCTTCATTCTCTGTGAACCCATATGAACCCTTCTTGTTTGATTTAGTTGGCCATGTTCTCCTGGTGTCCTCCATCCCCTCCGGCTCCGCCGCCATGTCTTCCACAATCTCCAAGGAAGGGAACCCAATGGAGACCTCAAACTTAGACTCTCTCTGCATGATGTCTGGCTGTGGGTCTCAGTGTCTTGCTCCCATCTACTGCAGGAGGAAGCCTCTCTAATAATGGTTGGATATCTAAGGACTGGCCAAAAAACAAACAAACAAAAAACAAAAAGGGAATGAAATTGTTCATTGGGTGTTCTTTAGAGGATACCTTTAAACTATTGGTTTGTATCCTAATTCATTAGACAGGTTTGAGAACCTTTCCAGTGTGTTACCTAGTGCATTGAACTGAGGAATTATGGGAGTAGTTACCTGTTCCCTTGTCCAGTTGGTTTTATGGGTTTGGATTGGAAACTTCATTGTATTTTTCTTTGATATTGTTGGATTGGTCATCAATGCCTACATTGTATGAAGACTCAGCATCTTATAGAAGGACGTTGTAGTGATAGTGTGTCCCCCAATATATTGTGTACCCTAATAAACTTATCTGGGGTCAGAGAGCAGAACAGCCACTAGATAGACATAGAGGCCAGAAAATGGTGGCACACACACCTTTAATCCTAGCATTCCGGAGGCAGAGATCCATCTGGATCTCTGTGAGTTCAAGGCCACACTGGAAACAGCCAGGCATGGTGACACACGCCTTTAATCTCAGGAAGTGATGGTAGGAAGCAGAAAGGTATATGAGGCGTGAGGACCAGGAACTAGAGCCTTGTTAAGCTTTTAGGCTTTCAGCAGCAGTTCAGCTGAGATCCATTCGGGTGAGACCTCAGAAGCTCTCAGTCTGAGGAAACAAGATCAGCTGAGGAATTGGTGCAGTGAAGTTGGCTGTGGCTTGTTCTGTCTCTCATCTTTCAGAATTCACCCCAATAGCTGTCTCCGGGTTTGTTTTCATTAATATGACCTTTTAAGATTCGTGCTACAGGAAGTCTGTTTCATCTCCATTCAAGTGGTGAAGATGTCTGTACAGGAGCCTCTTCTGTATGGCGCCTCTGTGATGCAGAAAAGAGTCCAGTTTGTCCACCTCCACGTAACACAACTGCTCTCATTTTCTAGGAGAGTGGACCTGTGGATATTTCAAATGTTCTCTTCTTAGCTTTGCTCTAGAAGCATGACAATTTTCAAAGTCCCTTGGCTACCATCATGTCTCTCTACACAATGAGGTACCTAGGAAATAAATTTTACTCTCTATCCAGGAATAAGAATCATCATCGATATCGGTAACCCCTGCTAAGGTTTACCACAGCTCATCTTTGTCAGCCACAGCAATAAGCCGTGTGAAGTGAAGAGTTATGCATATACTAAGGAGTGAGAAGAAGAGAGCTTCTAAGGGATTCATGTCAGCTTAAGTGGCCAAGGAACAGAAATTAGCTGAGCCTTGAAATATGAAGAACCAGAGAGAGCCTCTGATACAAGAAGGCACAGAAGTGGGTCTTAGAAAAAGAGAAAAATCAAGTGGCTATCCTCAGAATCACTCCAGGTGAGTGACTTATTACAGAGAGCATGTGTGAGAGTGTTAAGTGTCTAAGAAAATTGAGTGATAATTGAAAGAAGATGATTAGGCAAAAATCCTGTGAAGAGTTATATCCATATAAGTTGTTAAGGACACATCGTTTTCTAAGAAAAATCTTGAGATCTCATCTCTTGGATATTGATGACTTCTTGAAAGCTGTTCCTAGTGGGTCTTTTGCATGGATGTGTGCCCATCAACCTGGACAGAGGATTTGAGAACTTCTTGTCTTTGAAAAAGTAAGGATTATTGGAGTATAATTGATATTCAACAATAACTCATCGTTTCTGGAGTAATTTCTATAATTTCAACCAATGCCTTCAGCCATGTAACCACCAGTGTCTTGGAGATGGTAACACTTACACCCCCTGACAATGCTCTCCCAGGATCCTCTGTAGTCATTATATTTCCTCCGCTTCCAGGCCCAGTTCTGTTTCCTGTCCTGATACTTTGTGTTTATTAAAATATCCTATAAATGAAATCACTCATTAGACTACTATCTGAATACAGCTCCTGTCATTTAAAATAAGGTATTTTTGAGGCATCCATGGTCTTATGCGCAGCAGTTATTCATTTTGTTTTATTGCTGAATACTATTCCATTAAGTAGATGTTCCTGTGTGTTTACCCTGTCACCAGACAAGAACCTTTGGGGTTTTTCCAGTTTAGGGGCGATAATAAATAAAATTGCAATAAATGTTTCCACCCAGGTTTTTATGTGAATGCATATTTTTATTTCTTGTAGGTAAATACTTAGGAGTGGGATTGCAAGTCAAATGCTAAGTCGGTCTTTAGCTTCCTAAGAAGTTGATGAATTCATTGCCAAAGTGGCACAGCTTTCTCTTCAATTCTAGCTGCTCTTTGATTTCATGATGTGCTAAGGAATTTTTAAACATCATAATGTCTACTCCGCATATATCCTCAAGTTTCACAACTTACCCAATACTTACTATCTATTGTTTCATGTCATTCTGAAAGTATCAGGGTAGGCAAGATGCCAAATTTCGAATTAAGGAATCTGGATGAGGCTATTCTAAGCTATATAAATCCTTTCGCTCTTCGAGGCCTCAATTGCTTTATCTGAATAATGATACTCCTGTGGCCATAAAGGGGAATCCTGTGATCGAGAGTTTGAATTTTAATGTCAGTCTTGTGTTAGATCCTAAATTGTTACTTAATTTCTGTGACATCAGACAAGTTACTTATCCTACCCAAACTTCAAATAAAGGAGGGTAATAAGAACTACTTCATGGAGCAAAGGTAATGATTAAATGGGGTATATGCAGAGCACTTGACAGAGTGGTCACTGCAGGGTGAGTACATCATAAAAGCCTATATTTGTTGTCACTGACAGTATTATTGCTATAGAGGAAGATTGCCTGAAAGCACCATGCCAACGGCCAAGTACTATGTGAGGTAAAGCGTCTAGCAGCCATTAAAATTAAGAATCTAAATATATAGAGGGATTATCAGCCTCATCATTTCTCATGTATCTTAATTCTCAGCCTACGGACTTTATATGGCTCATGGTATGGCTTCTTGAAAGTCTTCCAGGGGGCCCTAAAATATTATTGGGGGGAGCTGGAGAGCTGGCTCAGTGTTGAGAGCCCTTGCTGCTCTTCCAGAGGACCAGAGTTCAGTTTCCAGAACCTATATCTGGCCAGTCACAACCATCTTTAATTCTGGCTCTAGGGGATCCATGCCTTTGTCCTCCTTGGGCATTTACGTTCATGTGTACATACCCACATACAGATCCCCACACATGCACATAATTCCAAAAAAAATAAATAAATCTTTAAAATATTTTCTTAGGTAAATAGGGCTTGCAAAGCCTCAAGACCACCCCCTTCTTTTCCTTTGTTCTCTGTAGGGCTTTGTGCCTTCCATAGGTGAAGTCGATGACCATCACTGCCTGATGTTCATGTGACCTGCAGTATATACAGCAATAGGATACTTTCCTTCAGAGTGTCTCTTGATATTCCTAATGCCCTCTAAGGCCAGCTCTTTAGAAACCCAGGGGATTTTTATGAAACTGGCTTCACACACACACACACACACACACACACACACACACACACTCACACACTCACTATGTGCTTTTACTCAAGTGGCTTTGATGTGCACCCTTGTTTTGTGGTCAAGACTTGTCTGCCTTGTTGTCACGTGACTAACTGAAAGAGCTGTGACTCGTGAGTCTGTATCACCTGTGACTCTTCTTGTATTTACATTTTTCTTCTTCCACAGTGACAACCTTGGCTTCCAACTCTACCAATCCAGAAATTCATTTACTCACTTCTACAGTACATAAATGTGTTTCATTACTGGACCCCAATCTCTCTCTATTTATATATTCATTTAGTTTTTGACGAGTACAAAGATTGTCTTTCTGTTCTATTTCTTCCAGACTGAAGTTAAATGTCCATAATACTGAGCTCTGTATCCATCTGTGTTAATTCCAACTCCCGTACCTAAGGCACAGGGAAGAGTGGGAAGCAGGAGTGCAAAGACAGCCGAGTCAGCGGACCAGAAGTCTGCTGGTGGCTGTGTCACTTAGAATGGCTGCCTAGTAAGACCTGAACAATGACAGTTTATATAGACATGCTAAGGCAGAAGGAAGAAGATTGAATAGTGTCCACGCCTTACACCAAGAACTATAGGTCACCAATGACTACAAGAGAGGCCGAATTAGCCTTTTCCAGGGAAGAGTTCCCTAATTGCTTCTGCAGCACAGAATGGTCAGCCTTGAACTAAGAGAGACAAAGCAAAAACGCACTCAGCAGGTTGTATATGTACTCACATATACACACACACGTAGCAATAATAATCAAAGAAAAAGAGGCCATCAATTGGAAAAGTAGATGAAGCAGGGCATTCAAGAGGTTAGAGGGAGGAAAAGAAAGGGGAAAGTGATGTATTTCTATTTTAATTTGAAAATATATTAAATAAAAAATGGAGAAATTACATGCTTATATTAGTATTGTTTTATTTATTTTTAATGAAGTTGGATTTACTTCTTTTGCATTTATTTTGAGCTCTTCATCATCTTTGTAAATTATATCTTCGAGTTTATAGATGATTAGGTCTCTGAAAAATCCCAACTACAAAATAATATGCTCAAAAATATATTAACTTTTCATTCAGTTTATTTTAATTCTTTGCAACTTTGTTTATGCCCAGCAAGCCATGTTTACATGCATCTTATTTCCTTCTTACCTTACACAGCAGCGTGGTGCATTGTTCTGTTTGTTTTTCTGTTGTTCCACAAAGACCCAGGATACTAACAGCCTCTACTTTGTTTTTACGGTAGTTTAATTCTCTGATGCTGTGGCTATGCAGAGAAAGAAGTACTCTTTGCTGCCTTTGCCTGTACAGAATTATGACCTGTAAATATTGTTAGATGCTTCCTTGAATGGAGATAAGGGACAACACTGGTACTTAACTGAGCATAGACTGGTGAGTTCTACACTAACATTGGGCCTGCTTACAACCTTCAGGCTGAAGTCTGCACCCCTCTGTCTTGCAGACAAGCTCAGTTGTTTCTTTTGCCCACACAGCTCTTCTGTAGCTGCCACTCTGAACAAATGGATCCCTATTCTAACATACCTCTGCTAACCCATGGGAATTTTAAATTCCATTTTTGTTGTCCAGCAATTACTTTGGGCATTTTATATGTCTTGTCAATGTTTGAACATACAGTTACTTGGTTGTGATTTAATGAGATCCCTGTCATGAGACCCTGTCACACTTCTCTGGAAAGACTATTTCTGTGATAACACTTGATGCACTTTTAGATTACATTGTAACTGTAGGCATACTTTTAGTCAGTCTTCCAAGATTCTGAGTTCCCAAGACCTAGGACTCCTGCTTCCCCCTAGCTCCAGTTAAAGATGATTTTGAATGAGATTCTTCCTCACTCTGAATCTTGGCTCATTTTATTCGTCTGACAATGGGTCTGTGTAGGATAGCAACTCTTAATTTCAAATTGTAAAAAGCAAAGCAGTTTTTATTCTGCATCAAATCCACCACTGACAGGAAGGGGGCACCATTGAACAGCTTGTGGAGTTTCTCTGACTAGGTGTAGAAAGAGCTTAGATTATTCCAGCTGAAACTAGAATAATCAAACTTTTTAATATTCCACACTGAGATATCCATTTACTTAACATTTGACATTTGAACCGAGGATGTAGCTAAGAATCCTTCACTGCACCTCTTTGTAAATCTGTGCATGGTGCTAATTATTATTCTTATAACTGTCAAGTGAGTTTATAGAAGCTAAGAATGTTGATAATGAAGAATAGTAATAGTTGATAACTGTGTTCTTGAAGTTTATCAGTGTGTAAATAGAATAAGTGTTTATGTGTATGTTTGACTGTGTGCATATGTGTGTGTTTGTGTGTGTGTATGTGTATGTGTGTGTGTGTACACTGCAAAGTCTGGGATAAGGAGGACTTTCTTTGAATAAGCAGTAATAACAATAAAAACAATTGTTTTCTCTGTGTCAATATGATTGGATGTTGTGTATTAAGGTTGTGCCTGAATATCAGGGGACTTAATGTCTGAAACCACTCATAGCTCAGGGGATCTTCAGAGTCCACATAACTTTGGGAACAGAGTGATGCTAATGCTCAAGTTGATTTAGTGTAAACCTTCCAAAGCTGTCTGACCCCACTTTTTAAGTATTGGATTTGATCTCATTTTCTTGATCTGCCTAAGCCTAGCCCCACAAGGCAGAAATGGAGCTTGTTACCATCATGGGTAAGCTCAAGCTGCTCTCTAGTCCAGTCGCAGAAGTAAGACTTGGGCCTCCTCAGAAGGTGTGTAAATCTGTAGCCAAATGAGAGCAGGGGGAGCCGTTTGCTTTTAACCACAGTTCGCATGAGAATGGAATTTCTAAACAAACTTTTATCTCTTAAAACTCATTGCTGGTGATAGTTATAAAAATGAGTTTGAGGAGGTGGCTGGGGAATCAATCCCTTTAGATTCATCGAAGTGTTTCCTCATTTCTGCTTGAAGGGGCATTTTCCAAGGAGCCAGGAGGAGGCAGCTGTGTGTTGTCGGTCCAGAGTGTCATTCAGCTTTCTCTAGGGGTTGCCCATTGGTCTGCCTTTCCAACCACTCCTCTTCTCTCCCTGGGACAGTACACCAAAGGAAACCTGAAGGAGGCCTGAGAAGACAGATTGGGTGTATTTGTAGACGTAAATCATCCTGGCCTTTTCTTTTTGTCCCGCATAGAAAAACTTCCAAAAGCCAAAGAAAAATGCCTCTTCTCTCGGTGAACTGCCTTGTGGGTAATACCGTGGGGATTGGTGCTTAGAAAGAAGTACCAGGGAGAAAATGTTCAGCATGACAGACCATATTGGCCAATTTAGAAATGGCAGAGATGACATTGCTCTGAAAGCCTTTCTTCATCACACTCTCTTCCTATTGTGTCCTCTTGATTTAGAATTCTATTTTTCCTAAACTGTATTGTTTATGTTGCCAATGCACACAATGAGAAATAGCATTAATTTTTTTTTGATTGGATGTGATTTTTTTTGCCTTCTCATGAACCAATCTTTTCTGTGCGAGGTAAGAGCTTTGTAGCAAAACACATAGTTTACAAAGGACTGCTTAACTCCGATTTGCTTGAATCTGCTTATCTTGAAATAGTTTTCAGCACTTTCAAGGAATTTGACTCGGTTTATTTTAGGATAACTTGTAAGTTTTTTCACACCCAGAAATGGGTTATTTATATTCATTTATCTTTTCCTATTTAAGAAATCATATTAGTAATCAAAGTATTTTTTACAAAGGAAAGAAATCTTTTTTAATTTAAATATTGGCAGCCAGATATGATAGTTTTAAACTATTTATAAATCTAAGATACAAATTTCCTTCAGATACCCTCAAATCCTGATTATTTTACATACTCTGAAGACTTATGACTAAATGAACTGCACGCTGACATGTAACTAAATAAGTAAATAGCTGGAGTGAAGGCCAACCGCTGTTTAACAGCTTCCCCCAATACGTATACACTTCCAAACAAGCATGAAATGTAGGTCTCTGGACATCACTTAAAAGAACCACAAATAAACAGTGTGTGATCCCATGCTCCTATTCCTCCTGGACAGCCAGGGAGCATGGCTGGGAGTTGGGGTGGTTGCTGTTCTTCTGTCCAGGGCGCTCTAAACACAAACACATCTGTCCACAGGCTCAGGGTCATGCTGCTGTTGACAGATACAGGGAGCTCAAGCAAGGGAGGAGGGCAGAAGTCTGTGACCCGTGGACCATTGACTCACCTCACCTTCTATTTTACAAGTGATCATACTCCCGTCTCTTCCACTTCAACAGTGGGGCCAAGTTAGCCTAGGAGGCTGTCAAATGCCACTTTTTAAGAATCTATTCTCTCTCTCTCTCTCTCTCTCTCTCTCTCTCTCTCTCTCTCTCTCTCTCTCTCTCTCTCCCTCTCTCCCTCTCTCCCTCTCTCCCTCTCTCCCTCTCTCCCTCTCTCCTCCTCCCTCCCTCTCTCCCTCCCTCTCCCTCTCTCTCTCTCTCTCCCTCTCCCTCTCCCTCTCCCTCTGCCTCTGCCTCTGCCTCTCCTCTCCTCTCCTCTCCTCTCCTCTCCTCTCCTCTCCTCTCCTCTCCTCTCCTCTCCTCTCCTCTCCCATGAGATGTATGTTAAGCTCTGGTCCCACCATTTTGAATCAAACTATTGCCAAGATAATAGAACATTTGCACAGAACACGTCTCTTTTTGTATTAAACAAAAGCCCTGAAAATGGGAGGAGAGAGAGGGGCCTCAGGAAGAAGGGATTTGGGAGGGGAAAATGGTACAAGTATAATAGAGGATTATGATAAAAAGCACTACCATAAAGAAATAAATTTTAAAATGATCAGGACTCATAACTTGCAACTGGAAGAGCTTTATACCAAATGACTAAATTACAGCCCCGTGAGTATAAAACTAAATACAATACAATAAAGCACAGAAAAAATCATAACCAATAAAACACAAAGGATTACTAAATGTTACTTAGATTCCCCTTTTCTACACACAAGGAAACAGGCAGATGCATGCATTCAGAATAGAACTCAATGGTTAATCATGGAGTACTGGTCTATCTACCTTGATATAGTTACCTGTGTTTGCCAAGCAAATCACCCTAAAATTTAATGACTTTGAATGACAATCATTATCCTGGATTGGCACCAGCAGTATTGGCCAAAGCAATGCATTTTTTTTATCCCAGGTGCATGAACTGGCTTTTTGGAGGCATTCTCTATCCTGGGATACCTTGCTCAGCCTTGATGCATGGGGGAGGGGCCAGGCCCTGCCTCAACTTGGTATGCCAGACTTTGTTGACTCCTCAAGGAAGAGCTTACCCCTCTGAGGAATGGATGGGGGTTGGGATGGGGGGAGGCACTGAGGCAGGAGAAGGGGAGGGAGGAGGAACTGGGGATACTATGTAAAATGAAAAAAAAATAAAGAGAGTCTCAGGGAAGAAAAAAATTACATTTTTCAAGTAAACTTAATCAAATGTTCTTTTTCTTGAGAAAAAGCCTCAATTCAACAGAATTTTTTTTTAAAATTATCATCCTTGTTGCTAAGAAAACCAAGTACTGCCACTGCCACCTTTCTGTTCTATCTACTTCAAGTATACTTTTGAAGAACTTAACATTAGTTGGTGGTGTGTCTGGATCAAATACTACCTTGTTGACATCGGCCATCCATTTTCATGGTGACTGGGCAGTTTGACCATTATTAGGATTTAATCAAGAATAAAGAGACTGAAGTTCCCCAGTGTTTGGGCATAGTCCTACAGAGGTGAGACTAGAACCAGCTACTCCAAATCAGACCAGACATGATTCTCCTACGAGTTGCAGAATTGCTATGTAATAGAAAGCCAGTTACTGGCTATATCAGATACTGCAGTAACATGACATGACGTTAAGCTTGCCTTTGCAGGGTTAACGTTTTAAAATATAGCTTCTAGGTTAGTACAGATGTGCCATCACTACTCAATTTGGTGAGCATCCCCCAAAGAGTGTTTTGATTGAATGATCAAATGTAACCAAGGGATATTAAGGGATGAGTTCCCTAAGAATCAATTTATGAGGACTGGAAAAAAGGGCACAAGGTTTATACAAATTTGTATGAACTGAGACCAAGATATTTAAATAATGAAATATTTCTGCTCATTTAAAAATACGGTAGTTATGCATGAAATACACACACACACACACACACACACACACACACACACACACAGACACTCACACATGCACTCACTCTCACACACAATTGCTTTTATAGTCAAAGAAGCCTATGACTGCCCTCCCAGAGGAGAGTAGTCTCTTGCTGTGGAGATAAATTATTTGTGTAGAGCAATGGTAGTAGGTATAGAGGAGCTAGGGAAGAGAAGGCAAGTGGGGATATATTTATCTGTAAGCCAATCCAGATCTAGCCTCAGACTACTGCTAGTACAGTCTATTTCTTGCTTTGGAATTGGAAATTTCTCTGAGTGGGACCTAGTTGTAGACAATAATGACTACTCATTATTAAGCTAGTGTTTAAGAAAGGGTTGTGCATATGTACATGTAGAGGTACATGTGTGTGGCGAGTATTGTAGAAAGGTCTGTAATACCTGCATGACTGGTTTCCAGAAAAGGGGAGAAGGAGACATTGTAGGAAGAAATTTCCATAGTCAGTCAATTCATTGTCCTTGATATGCTAATTTAAATTATCTAAGTGGTCTCTATGATTTAGAATGGTATTATTAGAAATCAGTGTTGCTGTTTTCTTTGAATTATCTATCTAAAAGTTCATGTTTTTCTCCCCTCACAAGTGCATGGAGTAATAATTTGAGATTTTCTGAGGGTAAATATTCTAGAAAGTTTTACAATTTAAAAATGCTAGAAAAACTTCTTAATTGCATTGGTTGCTAAAATAACCTCACTTATGAAATTTATATATATATATCGGTCTTCCAAGGGTTTTTCTTCCCCATTTCCCCCCTAAGCTTTAAATCATAAAATGCTACATTGAAAACTTCTGAAAGAAGTTTGTATGAAACAGAGTCCATATTGGAAATCATGGTAACCAATAGTGACATGGTCTATTTTGACAACTGTTATGAAATACCTTAAACTTAATAATTTATAAACAGAAATCAGTTCTCCACAGGTCTGGAGTTCGGAAACTCAAAAATCAAAGAACCAGCATGTGTAGTTAGTGTCTTGTGAAGGCTGGCTTTCTGTTTCATTGATGGTGCCTCTTGCTATACCTCAAAGTAGGGAATGGGGGACCCTGTACCCTCACATGGTGGAAGGATGAAAAGGAGTTGAAAGATTCTCTCAAGCCCCTTGTAAGAAGACTAAGCCCATCCTTAAAGGCCTCCTTTCCTAATACTGTCTTTTGAAGGTTAAGTTCGAACTTGTAGTTGGAGGAATATGAGGATTCAAACCACAGCAGTTATCTCATTAAAATGGTCACGTGGTGGTGTAAGAGACAATGATAATTCACTCTCTGAGACTGGCTTCCCCCGTTTCAACCTTCATGTTAAATCATCAGAGTGTAGCAGGCCCATAGAGCAGGGATGATAACCTCTAAAATAATAGGACGCTTGATTGAATAAGGATTGTAAGAAGAAGCCAGAACTTGCTATGGGAGTTTATTAACTTGGAAGGCTAGGGTAGCGTGGGGTGATGGAAATTGGTTTTTAAAACTCTTTACTTTTCTGACTTGTGTAGGCAACTATAGCCAATTTTCTTGTTGGTCAAAAACACTCTTGAGATACTCCATTTCTCAAAGCTCCTCACTGAGGAACGTCCTTTAACCTGGTATATAAATTCCTTCATTAGGACATTCCAGCTTTGGTGTCACCTAAAAGCAATACAGCAAGAGTGTTTCGGAGTTGACTCTGCTACACAAACAAAGATCTTCCTGGATTTCAATCTTGTCTTTATTGGCTAGGTTAATGTGATCACCGTACTTCCTTTCTCCTGCTCTACACTTCTTCATATCAAAGATGTGTGTGTAGCAATAACCACTGCTTAATTTCTAACTGTTAAGGAAATCAAACAGGAGATGAATGTATACTTATCACTAAAAATGCCCAATGTTGGCCACCATCCCCAGTTCAGTCTTTACTTTCCTAAAATAATGTTTCTATTTATTTTTTTCTTATAGCTAAAGTGATGTGGGCATAGAGTTGGGAGTCAGTGGCACTACATGACTTCCTATGAAACAAAGCAGAATTCTCTCCCCTGTGTCTTGTCCCTACTCCTGAGAGGAAACCTGTGGTGATATATTGTGTAACCCAATAAAGCTTGCCTGAGAATCAGAGGACAGGGCTAGACAGTGGTGACACACACCCTTAATCCTATCAGTCAGGAGGCAGAGATCCATCTGGATCTCTGTGAGTTCAAGGCCACACTGGAAACAGAGCCAGGCAGTGATGGCACACACCTTTCATCCCAGTACTGGGAAGCACACCTGCCTTTAATCCCAGGAAGTGACAGCAGGGCGGAGAAAGGTATATAAGACACAGGAAACAGGAACCAAGGCAGTTCAGCTGAGGCCCTTTCAGGTGAGGACTCGGAGGCTTTCGTGGAAACAGGATTGGCTGAGGAGTTGGCGAGGTGAGGTTGGCTGTGGCTTCTCTGATCTTTCAGCTTTCACCCCAATATCTGGCTCTGGGATTTTTTTTTATTATAAGACCATTTAACATTCGCACAACAGAAACCAGTTCTTCTCCGTTGTTCTTTTGGTACCTATCTCTCATCTCTAAGTCAGAGCTTCTCAATCAGTAAGTAGAAAATAGATTGCAGGTGTGGGGAGATATTGATCCTTTCTGCCCTCAGGGTGGTCAGGTGGAACCTGGGGTGGCATGAGCCTCTGTCTGGCGGCCTCCAATCTCAATCAGACTTTTCCATTTATTCCGGTGTGCCTCATAAATATTTATGCATGTGTGCCATGTCTTGAACCTACTTGGGAAGAATTGCTAAATATAGTGCTACTTACAGATGTTTCGGTTTAGGCATTATGTTCTGACTTCATACACATGCCTACACACACACACACACACACACACACACACACACACACACACACACACACGGTTCTTGTTTCGCCCCTGCCTATATAGTTATCATAAGTCTACCTATATATAAACATTCAATATTTCCTACATTAAGAATAGGTAATTCAGAAACAGTATATTAAGTTGCATTCCCTTTTCTGAAGACATTTTTCTAAACATTTCTTTTGTTTTTCTGTTGAGTTCTTTGTGTACTTATCACTAATTCAGCCCAAATTCCTCACCAATTATCTAACTCTTCCAACATGCTTCAAATATCTTCGCCTAGAAGGGATGATATCCTAATTCTCAACAGTTTCTCTTAATGGATTCTATGGTCTCCCGGGCTGATGTAGAGCTCGTCCTTGGGAGATACTTCCTTATGTCAAGGGCTTTCTTCTCATTCCTGTGTTTCCTTCCTTTTAGCTATGCCTGCATCTTTTTTGTTTTGGTGGAACCCATCTTGTGGGAGATTTATAGGAAAACATCACAGGAAATGACATTTCCTTTAGACTACAGTGTACCTAAATATGTCTTTATTTTAGTACTACCCTTTTTTTTGAAAGCTTTGTAGACTGTAGAATTTTAGGGACTAATTAGTTTCTCCACAAATGTGGAGGTTGTATTACCTTCGGGACATTACTTTTTAATTATTTTAAGTGTATGGGCATTTTGTTTACATCTCTGTGCGTGCACGACATTCATGGCTGGTGCTCGTGAAGTCCAGAAGAAGGCACTGGATCACCTGGAACTTGAGAGCTGCCAGCTGGGTGCTGGGAATTCAATCTGGGTCTCTGGAAGAGCATCCTGTGCTCTCAGTCACTGAGACATCTCTCCAGCCTCTTTCCCTGGTGACTTCCTCCATTTTCATCGATGCTTTCTTTCTGAAATTTCTGTTTGGATGTTAAACAATTTAGACTGTTTTCTTATGGTTCTGTTGTCTAGACATTACGTCTTTTGGGAAATTTCCCCCATTTTATCTTTTCTCGTGCAGTTTTCATTTCTGTTTGCATGTTTATTTCTAAGACCTTTTTCCAAATGATCAGAGTGTTGTTTTGGGCAGAGAGCATCCAGTCCTTATTTTACAAATCTCTTCCATTAATAACATTTCAGTTGACTTTTTGATTGTATCTCTTCTAGTTCCAGGTACCTTTCTTTCTTTGGTTGTATTCAAGTCCCTGTTTTTACTGGTAAAGTCGGATTTTTAATGGTTAACCTCAGATCATTTTTGGCAGTGATGTTCTAACGGCTGCAGTAAAACACTAAGCACTGTGGAGGGAATGGCCACATGTCAGTTTTTAGATGGATAGTTTCTATGGGCTGGTCATGGAGGGACCTCGGGGCTACAACTCCGTGTCTGCCTACTAGGGCTAGGAAGCTGTTGTTCCTATCTCTTCAAAACATATTTGAATTTGAGAATTTCTTTTCTTTCATTTTTAAATTTGCAATGTATTACTTTGGATCTTTTCTTTTCTCCTATTTATTGAAAATATATTTATTTCTCCCCACCTCCTATCCCATCTGGATCCACCCACTTTGTGTCTTTGAAAACAAACAGGCTTCTAGGAGATAATAATATAATAAGATAAAACTTAAAACAACACATCTGAATTGGGAAAAAAGAAACAGAAGGAAAAGAGTCCAAGAGCAGGCACTAGAAGCAGAGACCCACTCATTGATAAACTCAGGAATCCCATAAGAACATTAAACTGGAAGCCATATTTTATACACAAAGAACTTGTAGGATAAAAAAGTTAAAAATATATAAATAAAATAAAATTAAAATTAAAAAATGATAAAATAAAAGTGGGAAATTCCTGACATGACATTATGAGACAAGGACCCTACAAAACTGTCTTTGAGTTCTTTTCCTGCCGCTAATCTACTACTGGGCATGCAACTACCCTTAAGGGTTGTTTGTTTCCCCAGTCAGCTCCCTTCAAAGAAACTAAATTTTATTTGAGAGTGGTTATCAGCCGCAGATTGCTTGTGGATTAGGAATGAAGAGTGTGTGTCCCCTTCTTTTTTTCAGTTCTAGGACCCCATCTGGTGCAGACCCATGGAGGTTCTCTGCATGCTGCCTCTGCCTCTCTGAGTTTATGTGTACATCTGTCATGTTAATTTAGAGGGCCTTGTTTTCTTGGTATCCTCCGTCAGCTTTGGCTCTTAACACTCTTTCTGCATCCTCTTTCATGGAGTTCTCTGAGCTCTGCCTCTCATTCTCTGCATAATGTCTGACTGTGAGTCTCTATATTTGTTCCCATCTGCTGCAGGAGGAAGCTGCTTCTCTGCTGACAGCTGAGCAAGGCACTGACCTATAAATATAACACAGAAGAATGTCATTAGGAATCATTTTATTGTTACTTTTTTGTTTGGATTTTTGAACAGTAGTATTTGGTTTTACCCTGGGTCCCTGGGCTGTCTGTCTAGTCTTAGGTTCTTGGTTACCTAAGCAGTGTTGGGCATGGGTCCCATCTCATGGATTGAGCTTAAGTCAAATCAGATAGGGGTTGGCTGTTCTTATAAGCTTTGTGCCACCATTGCCCTAGCATATCTTGCAGGCATGTATACCGTTATAAATCAGAGGGTTTGTGGCTTGGTTGGTGTTTTCATTTCTCCTTTAGTAACATGCCGAGTACTTTCCTGTACCAAAGATGCTAGCATGTGGGGTGGAAGCTTGGTAAAGACACGAGCTTGACCTCTCTGTATTGAGGTAGTTCTGTAGGGGCTGTCTTCAGCAATGGGCCTTATGATCAGTTTGTGGAGAGCATCTTTCAGCCTTGGCAATAGTCTGGTTATTTGGGGATTCCTATGGGACCCCTTTGGCCAACAACTCAATTAGGTGTAACCCAATGCTAATATTGGAAGTTTTGTTTGGTGACAAGAGATGGCGAGTTGAAGATTTTAGGACTCCATCCGTAGGAAACAGAGGGTACCCAACGTTTTGTTGTCTCCCTCTGTTATCTTCTTTCTGTATTATTTTAGGACTTAAACAATTTTCTTTCATGTCACTATTTTGCCATATTTCTGTGAAAATCGAATTTATGTTTCTCTTGTATCTTATGGTTTTAATTATCCTGTCTTCCAATTTGTTACACTTTCCTCTTACCCGTTGTTACTACTACAGTCTCACCAGGCCATTGTTTCATCCCCCAGTCTTTCTTCACACTCCGGTCCACAGGACTCTATTTCCTTAGCCTTCAAAGCATGATGAGTTTTCTCTGCCTCATGCTCGGATTTTCACATGACATGCTCACACCTGCTACTCTTTCCAATCGAACATGACAAATAAACACATTTTCTGATGCTGTCTCATTCTAAATGCTGTAGTACATTTTTTACTCTATCCTGATAAGAACTATTTCAACTCACTTGCCCTGTTACCTTCATTTTCCATATGAAAATACTGAGGCCTTTCGAAGTTAAACATATTTTCTTCAAGCTACAGACTCCTTAGCTGGCAGAATTAGATTTTGAAATGTGACTTCTTCCATGATCTGAGTTCTACACTACTTACAGTTGCTATGAAAATAGTCTTATTATCTATGTCACAAGTGAAGACATTATGGCCAAGAGAGGTGATACATTCTTTCCCTGATGGTTAACTTGGAAGGGCAGCCAGAATTTTGTTACAGCTTGAAGGCCATGCCTACTGTATTACTGAGATAAATCATGGCCTTTTCTGGTTAGCAAAATGCTAATGCTGTTTCACGGATTCAGTTGTTTTTTTTTTTTTAAATCAAATTGTTGAACTGTTCAAGCACTTAGCATGGAAGCATGCAAATGGAATATGTAGCATTAAAATATTCTCTCAGCATTTCAGCATTGAATTCCAATTTGAGGACATTTAATCCAACTACCATCTTTGGCAGTTGAAGGTGACATTCGAAGAAGCTGAGGCGCTTCTCCAAGTTTACTTTGCTGATTTCCAAAGGAGCGGTGTCAAAACCAAGTCATCAAGCATCAGTTCTTGGTTGTAGTTACAGCATGCTTTGCAAATGACTCACGTTGTTAGCAACTCTAGTGTTTGTTTACCTTAGCTCACAGTCACTTTGTAAGATACACGTTTCTCACAAATAGGATTTCTGTGTGTCAGACATGATTTTCCATAAAAAAAAAAAAATAGGATTGTTTCCCAAGTGGTGCATTTTTGGCCCCTCAAACACAAAACAATCATATAACAGCAAATTCACTATATTCTCTATATTGTTCAAAAGTGAGAGTAATTTTCTTTTTCTTTGCTAGAATTGGATCCCTGAAGCCCAACATACCACAGATCATGGGTAGTGCTCTTGCTTTCTTGGTTTATAGAAGACAGGGTGCATTCTGTGTTCCATTTGTCTCTTTAAACTCAGTCTTGGGTTTTATCTTGGTTCCAAGGTAAATATTCTTTAAAAGTCCAATCTCTTAGCCGTTCCATTAAAAGGTTTATCTTGTGTGTGTACTGCTTGTTTATTTAGCAACCTTATGAGTCTACTGAAGTGTTTATTTAGTAGGCTTTCTAAATTATTTATGGCGAGAGAAAACTAATCTTTGGTCACAGTGGATCTTTGGTGTTGGGAATCCGTACATTGATTGATTGTATTGCCAACTGGTAATCTGTAAAATGTGATCAGACTTCCATCAAAGTTAGATGTTCAAGCACCTTTTTTACAAAGAAAAACAAGTGTATGTTATTTTCTAACAAATACTAGGAAATTAGAAACCAAGGTTTCTGAGACAGTTGAGTGGTAGTTAATAACTTCTATTTTTACTCTTTTTCTTATATTTTTTTTTAAAGCACAGTGATAGATTAGAGAAGAGTAAAGGCTTTATCCAGGAACTTAGAAAAAACTGGAAAAGTATCGAAGACAGGAAAAAAAATAAGAGAAACCACAGCAAATATGTCTTGGAAGAAATGTCAACAACACAGGGAAACACAGTCTTTGGCTCTTCATCCTATCCTCAGGCTTGGCAGGTTTACAACGCAGGGCAAATGACCAGCATGCCCTGAGTTATACTTCTCTAGTTCACAGGAGCCTCAGGACGTTTAAGTAAAGGGAGTGTTCAGCTTCATCTTTGAGGGCAAAGATTAGAATCATAGCATGTTAGCACTCAAAAGGAATTCATAGATCATCAACTTTCTACCATAATCTCTTTGTTTCATAGTTGAGGTCGCTTTGAGGCCAAGAGAAAGGATATAAGTTTTCCTGAGTCATATAGTAAGTTAATGTTAGACATTGATTAAAATCCACCAAAATCTCAGTTCTCAGACTACAGTGTCAGCAATAATGTATTAAAATGCAGCTAAAATCCAAGCTGCTTAACTTGGCTGACCTCATCTCCTTCTTTCTGCTCCTCATTCCCTCTGCCTCTGCTGCACTGGTCTTCTTCTTGGTCCTGGGATAGATGCTTCCAGGCTCTAACTATTTCCTGTCTGCACATATTTGCAGTACTGTTTCTCAGTCTGGAAGGATGCCGCTTTGGGTGTTTTCCCATCACTCAGATCCTCAGTCCCAATCTAACTGCCACCTCTTTAGAGAGTCTTTCTTGAGTGGGTAGGGCTACCTTGATGCCTACTAAATCATGCTATCATGTTTTATTTCTCAACATAGCACATATTGCAACCTCCTTTTCCTACTTAATATTCCTCCAGTGGAATGCAAGCTTTATGAGTGTGTGAATTTTGCTTATCTGCTGTGCCTGTGGATACCTAATGCATGGCAAGCACACATAAATAGATATAAAATAAACATAGAAATACATGTTTACAAATACCTGGGATCCAAAAAGTCTCACCTGGAGCAATTATACTTTCATGTCACCATATTTCTGTACTCTTCTTAATATGAATACTTTCTAAATGAATATTTAAAAGTAATATATATGCATAAATTTGTTCATGAAAATGCATGCATACATCTATAATAGAAACTTTAATTATTGAATTCTATTAGACAATGAAATAATAATATAAAAAAGAAGGGCATTGAACATTATGACTGTTTTTGACATAATATATGATTACTCTGGGGCTTTTTGAATTTTGTGGGAATGCTGGTTCCATGTAAATATGAATCCCCTACAGAATTCATAAGGGTACCTTTTTGATTTAGAATGTTCATGGAATGCATATATGTTCATTTTTACTCATCAACAACATCACACTAGTGGCAGCATAGAGACCTAGGAGAGTCCAGGGGGGCTGGTGCCTACCACCTCCAGAATGCAACAGGCTAGCATGCTTATTGTCTTTCTGCCTGGAGCTGACATGCTGTTAGAGTGATGTTTACATTTCTAGCCTCACTCCTGTCAACTCGGTAGGTTGAAGGTGGTGTGGGAGAGAATAGAGCAATGCTAAGATGAGTGGCAGAAGCCGTTGCCACTGCATTGCCTCCCTCTGCTCGAACACACTTGAGAATTTAATTCTCAGTGTGAGAATTAAAAGGACACTGTTGATGGCTAAGTAGCTTCTTGTCAAGTACTGAGTTTCATGTTTTATGCATCTAATACTGCTTTATGCTTTGTCTTAAGAATGGAGAACCTCAGTACAGAAAGGACTGACACATGAGAGTGAACACAGGAGGGTATGTCTTAGGATCTCTCTCTCTCTGTGTCTGTCTCTCTCTGTCTCTGTCTCTCTCTCTGTATATGTGTGTGTGTGTGTGTGTGTGTGTGTGTGTGTGTGTGTGTGTGTGTGTGTGTAAAGGCGCAGAAAGAGAGACACACAGAGATAATTTCCTTCTATAGAACCATGAAAGGATTAGAATAATAAATCTCCAACAACAGTTATATCTCTCAGAAGCTATTGAAATAAAACTGTCTTATTCCATGTTATTGCTCTTATATATAAATATGTATAGTAATTAGCAGTTTGATAGTGTGGTCTATAATACAGTTTGAAATATTTTGTGTGGTTTGAGGTAGGAGCCTAAATTGCTCATATGGATGATTTTTAAATATGCCAATTGATTTTCTTTCTATATCAGCAATGTCTTTATTGTTCTATGCTCACTCTTTCATTTTTTGTAACTAATCACTTTAGTATAAAAAATTTGATTTATATAATAATTTTAATTTCTTTCTTGAGTCTTCCTTCCTTTCTCTTTCTTTCTTTCTTTCTTTCTTTCTTTCTTTCTTTCTTTCTTTCTTTCTTTCTTTCTTTCTTTCTTTCTTTTTGAGACAAGGTCTTTCTAAATAGCCCTGGCTATCCTAGAATTTGCTGTGTATACCAAGCTGGCCTTGAACTCAGAGATCCACCTGCTTCTGCCTCCCAGATACTGGGATTAAAGTCACATACCCTACATCTGGCTTCTTGAGTTATTTTCTTACTGGCTATTCTCAGACATAAAATGTATATTATTAAATTCTCTTTCACGAATCTATTCTTGTGTATATATTGCAGGTTCAATGATGCATTCTTGTAGTGGCCATTGTATAAAGTATTAGATTTTTTAAATAAGCCGACTAAAGAAAGAGCATAAGTGTATATATATTTATATATTTATAAGTGTTTGTTATAATGACTGTCTTATTAACCTTTCTAAGGTCATTTCCCTTACTCCAGGACTTGTTATGAGCAGTGTGATGGCTGTATAATATGGCCATAGCAATATAATTATTCACAGATTGCATTGTGAAATTGCATTTTCAATAAGTTAAGAGAAGAAAGAAAAAGACACATTCAGTTATAATGTCTTATATAATTTTAGGCACAGTCAGCATATCCAGGTTTATATGTTTTTCTTGTGTGAATATCATTTATATCATTTTGCTTTGGACCTGAAGGTCTTCCTCGTATTAGTTCATGTATGAAAGTCCTGTGAGTCATAATAAACAATTCCAACTTTCTTAACCTAGGGTGTTTTTAGATTGCCTTGATTTTTCAGTTAGTTTTTTCTGGATGTAATGTTCCTAGTTGATACTGGAATTTTCATATGCCATCCTATTGTCTTCTGGCTAGAAGGTGTCTAAGGAAATGTCAATTGCTTATTTTACCATGGTTCCCTTGTGTCCTATAAGCCATATTTCCCTTGCTGTTTTCAATTGTTTTTACTTTCAAACATTTTCATTATGTTGTGTCTGGACATGCCTCTACACACAGCTGATTCTTTCTAGAAAGGAAGCAGATCGTGAAGGGAAGGAGACAAATATCTAATCATGGATTGTCAGTGGTAAGGGGTCCCAGAAGTAATCCAGATCTATAGGTGGGACTGTGGGAAGAGGAGTGGACAGTAGTGAACATATGAAAGCCTTTTGGAATAGATCTTCCTGAGGTAGACTCTATCCAGTGAAGTCAATGAGACAGGGCAATTGGGATCTATCACTCTTAGTCTGCTGGACTGGCATGGAATTTCTGTTACCCAGAGCTGAGAGAATAAGAATTCCAACATGCTTTTTTTTGGAGTGAAATCTTAGCTCCAGCAGAAGCTGGGGGTATCTAGAACCTCCAGGATGTTGGGGGAACAGTGATGGTGAAAACTACGTTTAAAGCCATTCATTTTCTTTTCTTTTAAGCAAGACTATAATACTTAAGTATGAAATGTGCCAGTAACTTACATGCCATCCTTATGCTAGGAATATGCCAATCTCTGTATCAATACACTTTTACCCTGTGTTCCCTGAAGAGAGCACTGTACATTCAGGATTCCTTGTGAAATTTAATGGACTCATGAGTAAATAGTTTTCTATTTCATACATGATGTTAGGGCAATTTCTGGAGATGATAATCATGTATTTTAATTTTCTTCTTTTTGCCAGTAAAATTATTGTAGTTTCCTGGAATAACAAGTCTAGGGAACATGTTACGCTGTATTGAGAAATCATCACAGTGCTATTATTAAAAGTTAAATCAATTTGATAAAAGTGACCTCTGTGTACAAAGGGAAAAAAGCCATTTAGAATTTGGCCTGAATATTATTTTCCCAATCTGTAATGTTACATAGTTTATAGCATCTTTAATCCATATAGGCTGATTCATTTATCTGCATTGCACATGCATCATTATCTTTATTTATATTCTGTCTTTTGGGCCAGAGTAGCCAAATTTGTCATTTATGTTTGTTCTGGAAATGCTTAGACCATCAAAACTAACAAGGCATTCCACTTATTGGAGCACCAGTGATACACCCATGTATCTGGTCTGGGTAGCACTTGACATTCTTAGATGATACACTATTTGTATCAAGGCCAATCTTGATCACTGAAAGTGGAAGTTGTCTCTTAGCTTGTATTGAATCTGTTTCAGCCCTTGACCCAGGAATGACCACAGAGTGGAAGGATTCAGTGATTATCAAGGAGTAATTGTCTGTATATGTTCATTTCAATTTTATAACCATATTCCTGTTCTGTGCAGAGAGACTAGCATTGTCTAAATTAAATTTTAGTAAATGTTTAAGTGTAGAAGAACTACAAACTTCATTCACTTCATAGTTTTTTTTTCTTTACTTTTTATGTCATTCTGGAGATCAAACCCAGGAACTTGTGCATGTTCGATAAATACTGTACAACTGAACTATACCTGTATCTACCCATTATGGTTATTAATATGAAAATTATCTCAAGTGTTATAGTGCATTAATGTATTTAGCTTTATTTGTCTAAAATATTTCATATTTTAAAAATATCCCTAAGTATCAAGGAAGATAGTCTTTACCTAACAAATTCATAATATTGCATCAAATACATTTGTATTAAAGCTTGCTATCATACAGTGTAGCATGGGTTTACAAATTTTAGTAAACTTTGTTCTGAGATTTTTGTCAGTATAATGAAAATCCTGAGATAATTAACTTATCAAGAGTAAGTCTATAATCTAGTACATGGGTTTGGAGCCTCTAGTCTAAGCATTAGCATGCCCATTGTCTTTAAATTTCTGCTGTGAGTTCTGATGGATGATAATGGTAGGAAGCACAAAACAGAGTCATTTTCTGGCCTCGAAACAAAGGAGAAAGACAAAGATACTAGGATCCCACTCTACCTTTGGAAGGTATATCTCTCAGTGACACTAATACCTCTACTAGACTCCAATTTCTAAAGCTTCTAACACCTCTGAATATCTCCAAACTGGAGACCAAGCCTTTCAACTTTGAGAGAGTCAGCACCTAGATTATAGCAATGAATTTAAGAAGAAAGGTTTGTGATAGAGCAAGTAAAAGATACTACCTAGTAAGATGAGTTTCGACTTTCTTATAGTAAAGTAAGGTAGAGATTTTACAGGAAATGGGAAATGATATCTTGAACCTTCTGGCATAGAACAAGTTATATTCCACAGAAAAATGGTTAGAATTTTATTTCCCCCTTGTTTAATTCTTGACTGAAGCAGTCAATGCACTTCAAGACTGTACACTTAGTTTACTGTTTCAATTATTTTCATGGTATCTTCGGTTATTATGAGTTATTATACATGCCCAGAAACACAAAGAGCAGTGATGACTTCAAAGATTTATGTGTACTAAACACTTTTAAATGATTCAAAAGATAGCACATTTTTGAATACTAGAAATTTGATCTAAGGAATGGAGCTGGATTTTGTGTAGACTTTTTAAAATATTAACACATAACTATTGGCATGGCAGCAAATATAAGCATTTATTTATAGTAGCTAACTTTTGTTTCTATATACTCTTAGATTATTTTATTCATTGAATTTGCTTAGCAAGTATTTACTGATTACTTAAAAGAACAACAAAAGTAAAGAATTCAGGGAATTCTACCCATAAAAATCTATGTTTACAAGGATCTCATGTTTCTGTGAAGGCATAGACACAGGAATATAGAATCACGACAGAGTGTGCCCAGTGAAGAAATCTATCAATGTAAAAATGCATTAAGACCTACATGGACAATGAAGAGAAAAATATTCTTTTTAGGAGACTTGGTAAATTTTGATCAAAGAGAATGAATAGTTTATTGTAATAAACTTATTTTAGAGGAAATTAAGCAATGAGGTATAGTTATATTAGGGCTTCACTTCAGGAAGCTATATAGGAGTGATGGAGCAGGTAGATGATACAGAAGTGATGCTGGAATCGATAGAAGTTGGAAACCTGTTCATGAAAACCAGATGATCAGGATTAGTAAGAATTTGATTCCAGAGATAGCAATTCATGGATTTATAAATAACTAACAATAGATATTGACGGGATGCTAGAGTGAGTCAGCAGTAATGCCTGGGATGATATCTAGATCTCTGTCTTTGAAGCCAAGGCATACACACCTTCCAGAATTGAAGCACAGTATTTTAGAAGCAGCAGCAAGTATGGAGATAAGCTCAGTTGCCTGGCATTGAGTTTGCAGTTTCTTGAGGATTGCCAAGTGAGGATGTGAACTTGGAAATGAGCTAAAGATATCACTGAGATAATGATGGTACTACTACATATAAATGCTATTTGTTCATCCTCTGCACAGTATTCATTTGACATCTACTTTATCTTGCTTATGAAGAATGACATGGCCTCAAGGTTAAACACAGCCAGGAGACAGTGAGATGCCATGTCTAGAGCCCCATGTAGTAGGTATGAGTATAGAGCACTACGGTAGTTCAGGTCTCTACATAAACTTTCATCTTAGATACCTTCTACGTTGTCATCCTGAAATTCCCTGGCATATAGTCCTCTGATGCTTTCTTCCCCTAACACACACTCTCTGGGTTCTTTATTTTCTTCCCTCCCCATTTTCCTCCTCCTCCAATTGTTTGTGTGTTTTTTCACTCTTTATATTGCTGCCTGCTTGATAAGTAAATTGGGTATATTCCTACATCTTTCATTCCTAGATCCATATCTGTTGAATTACAGACATTAGAAAAACGGCAGTGTAAGTTAAATAAAACTTGGCCAATATCATCTGTAGTGCCACGATTTTCCTGGGTTGAAAATACATGTTTTTTTAAAAGTAAAGGGAAAACACAGAATATTTGGTAATAAATTATGAAAATCATTTTCACAAGTTAAAGATGTCTCGATAACTCCTAAGTGGTGAAACTGCATAAAGTCATCGCTAATGAATTAAAACATTTTTTTTTTTGCCATTTTGCACTTTCCATGTCTGTTGCCATTTATAGAATTGCTAGAGATATTTTAAGATTAAAAAATTTAGATGGCAGTTTTATTTAAATATAGGAATTAAATAAATATCCCTTACACAGTTTGGCTTCACTAAACCTATATTCAGCAAAAACAAGAGGCTTTTGGCATCTTTCATATTGTAACTATCATTTCTCATCATTCAGAACATACATCTGAAATTCTGATGCTGTTTGCTAATCAGTGCAAATAAATCCACCTGTCTACCAATGAAAAGAGCTGTAGACACAAGGACTGTAGACAAAAAGGACTGTCACTTCATCATGTCATCTTCACATAGGATTATCTAAGTCTCTTTTGTTTAATTCTTTGAAAGTGATTTTTATTTTTAAAAGCTTTTTTTTTTTTTTTTTTTTTTTGGTTTTTCGAGGCAGGGTTTCTCTGTGTAGCTTTGCGCCTTTCCTGGATCTCTCTCTGTAGACCAGGCTGGCCTCGAACTCACAAAGATCCACCTGCCTCTGCCTCCCGAGTGCTGGGATTAAAGGCGTGCGCCACCACTGCCCGGCGTGATTTTTATTTTTAAAAGTGTTTCTCTACGTCATTTTAACTTTAACGAGTTTCTTTACTAATTCATTGCAACTGCACTTACATATTCTGTTATGAAATTTATTGGAATTAGCCTGTATCAGATGTTGGTGATCATCACCAAATACTCCAAAGAAGAAATGCCAGGTTAAAGGGACTGATCTCTTATATATGAGGATAATCTGAGATTGTCACCACATATAAGAGACTCCCTAATGATTTTGGTGAATGTGGTCTGAGCAGTCACAACTGGACTCCCCTATCATCCATGGAAAAGACCTTGAAGAAAATTGAGTTTGTGTCTGGAAATGATGAAGTTGGCCTTGTACACAATGATGCTCCCATAGTGACCATTCTTTTTTGTTGTTGTTGTTGTTTCTTATTAGCACTTGGATTAAGATATTTTAGATAATGAGGTTTATTCTCTATACTTCCAGGATGTAGAGTTTATTTGTCCATACTATATCTATTCAGGCTATCTGGATAATTTATAAGATCATAACATCTTGTAAAAAAAATTTATCTTCATTATTTGTCTATTTTCAATACTTTATAAATGAGACCATGTAAAGGAGTGTGAGAAGAGCTTCCCCTGTGCCATTTCAGAGCTAGAGTTGAATTATATATACTTCTGATTTCTGATAAATTTTTTTTTTTTTTTTTTTTGGTTTTTTGAGACAGGGTTTCTCTGTGTAGCTTTGCACCTTTCCTGGAAGTCACTCTGTATTCCAGGCTAGCCTCAAACTCACAGAGATCCACCTGGCTCTGCCTCCCTAGTGCTGGGATTAAAGGCGTCCACCACCACCACTCAGCTGGGTAAAATGTTTTTACATGATTCTGGACAAGTAAATGATGAGTGATTTCATTGGAGATATATTGAACCCAAATTATCTTCATTTACTTAATCAGAATTTTCAGCCCTCTACCTACATTGGCTTTTATACACTAACAGGAGTGAACATAGACTTTGACTGTAGTTTGTTTTGAAAGCAAAAATACAAATAAGGAAAGGAACAAAATTCTCTGTTGTTGTCTCTTCACCCTTTATCCATTCCTCATTATCTTATCTCCATAGATGCACAGAACTGTTTAATATTTTTCCTGTGGGAATATAGAGAAGGGGGTTTCACAAGAGCTGCAGAGGGGGGGACTTGGACAAAAGTGATTTTTAAGTATCAGTGGGTCTTGAATAAAAGGAATTACTTGCCTCATAAATAAGAATATGAGGGTATCCAGATAGAGAAAAAAATCTGTATAGGTTCGTAATATTTGCTAAAATTCATAGGGCTGTATACACTTTTATAGGTTAAGTATGGCTGAGAGAATAACAGTGATAAAGAATACGACATCTGCTAAGATGGTCAAGACTGCAAGCTCTAAAGGGTGTTTGGATTTGACTTCCTAAACAGTACTTGGCATGAGTTCCATCTTGTGCAGTGAGCTTCAATCAGAATGTGGTTGACTATTCCAAAAACATTTGTACCACCATTGCACCAGTGGGCATTTCAGGCTAGGTCAGCCATATTTTAGCTCATTTATCTCCAAGTTGGGTAAGACTGGTGATTATTTTCTTCCAAAATAGAATGCATAGAACCTTCGAGCACTATGAGCTCGCCACTGGAGCTGAAGCTTCTAGGTTGGTATCAGCTTGATTTCTTCAGTTCTTATGACTCAAGTATGTGGTGTTTTTGGCAATAGGGTCCTACCATTGAGTTCTGGAGGGTAACTATGAGCAATGGTAATTGCCTGTAATATTTGAGGAGGGAGGTCTTTAGGACCTCACTGGTCAATAACTCAAGGAAGTAGCCCATACCTGCTATTGTTTTCTTTCCTTTTGTTTTGTTTTGTTGTTTTGCTTTCCCATGGATAACTAATGGTGTCCTGGGGAGGCATTGTCCCTCAGTTATAGATTAACTCCGCTTAAACTTTTGTCTATATATTTGTATGTATTTCAGCAAGTTTCTGCAGTAGCACATTTCCATATGGTATTCCCAAAGGTATCCAGGGCTATTTATCATCTCCTTTATACTTACTCTTTTATCCTGCTCTACTATTCTGTATCCATTTAACCCTTCCTGTTTCATTAGTCCCCCTCTCTTCTCTGTAATAACTGAATTCTCTGTTTTCTTGAAATTTTATCTACATGGACTCTATTTTCCTACCTTCTATGGTACTCTAATTTAAACATACATATCTAAAGATTCAATCTAGCATCCACCTTCATTTGAGGGAGAACACGAAGCATTTGTCTTTCTTAGTCTGAGTGAATTCACACAGAATGATTATTTCTGAGTCCATCCACTTAACAGATGAATAATATGTTCATTATCTCTGTTCATCAGTTGCTAGACATCTAGGCTGTTTCCATTTCCTGGCCATTGTTAATAAAGCAGCAATTAATATGGATAACCAAGAATCTCTGCAGTAAGAGATAGATTTGTTTAGATACATGCCCAGGGGTGGTATAGTTAGATCATATGGTAGATATATTTCTAGCTTTATGAAGAACTTATACATAGATTTCCATAAGGCTTCATAAGTCTGCACTCCCACCAGCAGTGGATAGGTGTTCTTACTCCCACTCATATCAGCACTTGTTGTCAACTAATTTTATTGTTCTTAAAATTATGTGTAGGTGTGCATGTCTGCAGGTGGTTATGTGCTGGTTCCAGTAGAGACCAGAGGTGTCAGATCTCTTAGAACTGGAGTTGTAGGTGGCTGTGAGCCTCCTGATGTCAGTGCTAGGAACTGGCATTGAGTCCTCTGGAAGAGCAGCAAGTGCTCTTAATCTTCTTCTTCTTCTTTTTTTTTTTTTTTTTTTTTTTTTTTTAAATCTTAGCTATTCTGACTGGCATATGGTGAACTCTCAAAGCAGTTTTAGTTTGCATTTTTCTGATGACTAATAATGTTGAATATTTTAATAATATTTCTCAGTTTTGTGTGCCTCTTCTTTCTGAGAACTTCCGTGTTTAGTTACACATTTATTGAACCAAAATGATTGAGTTGTTTGTTTTCTTGGTATTCAGTTTTTTGGGTTGTCTAACCACTGAGCCTCTGATGGATGTATGGTTGACATGTTTGTTCTGTAGGCTGCCTTTTTACTTCAGTGATGAATTCCTGTTCTGCACAGAAGCTTTTAAGTTTCCTGAGCTCCCTTTTATCAACTGTCAGTCTTACTGCCTACTCTACTAGAGTCCTGTTCAGAAAGTTCCTTTCCTGTGCCCATAAGTTGAAGTGTAATTCCTACTTCTTCCCTAACAGGTTCAGTGTATCCGTTGACATGTTGAAGTCTTTGATCCTGTTGAAGTTGAATTTTGTGCAGGATGACTGATAAGGATCTAATTTCATTTTTTTCTACATGTTGCTATCTAGTTTGATCAGCACTATTTGTTTAAAGATGCTGTCTCTTCTCCAATGTTTATTTTTGGCCTTCCTGTCAAAACCTAGATGGCTGTATGAGTGTAGGCTTGTGAGTGTACTTATGTATGTCCTCAATTCTGTTCTATTGATCAATATGTCTGCTTTTATACCAGTACAATGCTATTTTTATTATTACAGCTTTGTAGTACAATTTGAAATCTGGGTGACTGCCTAGGTCATAGGCCCTAAGGGAGAAACCAATACTATTATTCTGCTAAATCAACATGGTATTAAATCATGCTCCAAATTCTTTATTCTTGTAGAAAAATGCCTCTTTCAACTCTTTATTGAACAACCTTCTTTTTGCAGTAGATGGTAGCCAATACAGAGACCAACAACTGTGCATTGTACAGAGAATAAGAAAATGTGGGATTCTCAGCTCTAATTGTGATATCTATAGCACAACCCTCTCCTCAAGGCTTAAGGATCATCTTAAAAGAGGAGGCAGAATGAGTATAAGAAATGGGGGTAAAGGATGCCCACAGCAAAATGGCATTCAGTGGACAAGACAAGGCTATTGCACATATAAATTCACAGCAGCTCTCACTGTGTGTACAAGAACTGCACAACATCCAGGCAGCCAAAATGTCATTGTGGATTGAGGAGAGGTGCATGAAGTCCTAGCATGCAAAGGAGCCATTGGCAGTTAATGGCTTCCGGAGGAGAGTGACCCAGTTTTCTCAGATATGGTCTCTGAGAGGCTAATCATGTTCCAGTAGATGGTCCTACACCCATGTATATACAGGCAGCACTAAGAGGAATCAGTTTTTAAAAAGAGCTCATGAAGTTGATTGGAAAGCTGTGGAAGGATGGGGGAGGAACAGGAGGCTAGGAAATGGGGAGTGGATTTGAACAAAATATATTATGTATGCATGAAATTTTCAAATACTAAAGAGAGATTGGACTTTCTTTGATTAAAAAGTAAATACCTGTATCCAAAGCAGGAAGCTTTTTATATTGAATAATAAAATACAGTTCAAGTTGAAGTTAATGCCATCAAATGAACTGTGTGTTTTACATCCCAATACAATTTTGAGTCGGCATGTGCTGTGACTTCATTAATTAATGGGGTGTTTGCTGGGGTCGCCCTCTGTAGCGTGTTGCCCAGCCCTTCATCCTTGTCTGTGAGGAGAAATGTTTTTAGAAATCATGCCCAATTGTTTCAAGGGTGATGTATCCATGAGAGCTACTAAAAAGTAACACTTTGGTAAGAGTTCTTCTCTAGGTGATTTTACGTCTGACCTTCTGTATTTTATCTTCCAAGGATTAGCCTGTGGTGTTAATTATGGGGTAAGTAAGCAGTTACTTCCTATAGCAAATCAGCCAAAGTCCAGGTTTGCTCTGGAGGTCCCTGGGATCTGAGCTCTGTGTTTCTTCAGGTTTCAATTTACCGGCCTCAAACCACTTAAAAGCAAGGGGAGGAGAAGCAGGGGAGTGATCAGTTTACAAGTGACCTGGGAGTTCACAGCTTTCATCCCCTCGAAATCACAGTCCATATAATAAGGCTTGTGCAGACACAATTGGGACAAATTGACCTGGGCGGTTTGTTTTCAGAAATGAAAACCCTTCCCTCTTATCTGGTGTCCTCATGCCTTCATTGTAGGAATCAAACATGTGACTGAAGATGGCAATTGTCCTAAGGTCAAACAGGGGATGTGGGCTCTGAATGAGAGGCTAGGCTGTTAAGTGGCACCCAACTGTGCTAATCAGTTAACAGGACTCTTAACTAGTTTAGGGACTTAGGAGTCAAGCCAGAGGAGTCTATTTAACAAGCATTTTTTTTTTTTCTTAGAAAGGGACACATGGAACTGGGATAGTTTGCAGCAGTTAATTGCTGCTGTACCCAACATCTGTAGATTCGTCTCCTAAGGGAAGCTCTCAGAAAACTCTAATGTGTTTACAATAGGCAGCAAATCCAATGTGGCCCATGAAATCTGACCTTTTTTTTGTATATATAAAAATAATTTTATATAGGACAACAAATGGTATGAAAGAAAACCTGTGATATTTTTCAACCCACGTCTGGCTTACTTCACTTAATATGGTTTACAGTTATATCCATAATTTTAAAAATGCATTTTTTCTACTCTACTGTATGAACAAAATTCAACTGGATATGCATCCCACAATTTCTTTACTTTTATCTGTTGAATCACACCTAAGATGATTAAAAAAAACAAAACACTGATGGGTAGGTATGTGTAGTATGCTGGTTTACATTCCTTCCACTAGTTGTCATGATAGTAGAACTGGATCACATGTTAGTTATATTTTGACTTCTCTCAGGAGCCCCCACATTGATTTCTATACTAGCTGATTGATTTGCATTTTTACAGTGTGTGAGGATTTGCTTTCCCCCAAACTCTTGTCGTCATTTGTTGGTATTTATTTTGCTTTTAAAAGAGCTGTTCTTTGAGAATTTTATACAATATATTTTGATCATATTTACTACTCTCCAAACCCTAATTCCTCTCCAATCAACTTACCCTTCTCTGTTCACCTGACGGTGGTCCTGGTTTGTTTTGTTTTTTAAAAATACATATAGTCCAGTTTGTGTTACCCGTATATTCTTGGACTTGTGGCCTTTCACTGGAGAGTGTGGTTGATCTACCTGGACATAAATTGTTAAGGAAAATGGACTCTCCCAGCAGCTATCAGTCATCAATATCTCCACAGTTAGGGGTGGTACTTCATGCTCACCTCTGCTCTCCATCGGATTTTGTCTGGCTTGAGCTAACACAGGTCTTATATATTCTGTCTCTCTACTGCTTTGAGTTCCTATGTGCTCTATCCAGAAAACATGTTCTTGTAGTCATCCACTACTTCCAGGTCTTGTAATCTTCCAGGTCCCCTCTTCTGCAGTGATGCCTGAGACTTGGGATGATAGGATGTGACACAGATGTCCCATTCAGAGCTAAACATTCTGCAGTCTTTTAATCTCTATAATTTAACCAGTTGTAGATTTTAAAGGTGATTTATCACCTCAGAAACCCAAGGTCCCTCTGCATAATCATTCTTTGCAAAAAATCTGTGGGGAAGAGAGAGGTGGAGGGAGAGAATAAGAGTTTGGTTTATCTCTAGGTACTTTCCAGAGCAGAATAAGTGTGTAGTGTTGGAAAAGAGTGTTTGTGGCACTAATTTAGACATACAACTCCTGGCTTATTTCTTAGAAATTCAATACTATTGTTTAAAAGCCACACATTATACAAACAGTTGGAGCAAAACACTCTTGACATTTCCTTACAATAAATACATGAGTTAAAGGGATTTATAGGTACTGTGAAGCATTATTAAGTCATGACACTTTAGGTGACTTAATTGTAGTTTAGGATATAGTGAGTGTAATGAGATGGTTTGTTCATTTCATGCTGAGAAAAATGATTTTAGATAGCACTTAGCTTTTATTGGTGAATGGCAATTAGTAACTAATTCTTTATCCACTTCGTTACTGAAGAGTTCTTCAAAATTTAGTTCTATGTTTGACACTGGTTCATTAAAAATCCTCCACAAGACCCTTAAGATCCTGTACAATCATACATAAAATATTCTGTCTATTCTTCTTACCCGAGGTCTAGGATGACTTTTCTGAGGTTTCTCTGCATTCTCTCCAGGACTGCCATTGTCCATTGACTCCAAACTCCTTCCTCATTCTCCTACTTACCAACAGCCCTGCATTTGAGCTCTTACCACTTATGAAAGTTTCTACAACTTTCTCGCCACTATACATAGAACTCAATCTTCAAATGCAATTCAGTAAGTTGTGTCATCTTAAAAATAAAAAAAAAAAATCCCTCTTCTAATCAGTTTCTTTTCAGCCACCAAGCTCATTATTTCAGCAAAATGGCCTCCAGTAAAGCCATGTCATTCTCCCTGTGGTTAGATCAAGTGAGATTTTTTTTTTTTTTTCGAGACAGGTTTTCTCTGTGTAACTTTGGAGCCTATCCTGGAACTCACTCTGTAGACCAGGCTGGCTTCAAAGTCACAGAGATGTGACTGCCTCTGCTTCCCAAGTGCTGGGATTAAGGGTGTGCACCACCACCGCCCGGCATGAGTAAGTTTTGTAGTTGTTTATCTTTCGTATGCTTTTGTATTTGGTCCTATGACAGGAGTAAGATTATTATGGATTTAAAAATTACATTTATTCATGTCTTTGTGTGTGTCAGCATGTACGTGTGTGTCACAGTATGCATGTAGAGTCAGAGAACGATTGTAGTATCCATTTCTCCCTTCCACATTGTGGGCCTGGAAAATCATACTCAGATCATCAGGTTTGGTGGCAAAACCTTGCTCACTCAGGCATCTTACCAGCCCTATTATTATTTTAATAATAAAGTCACTAACTGAATGCCAAGAACATGCCTCATCCACGAGGCCTGCTATCAACATGTCTACATGCCAGTAACTGCTTCCTTTGGATCATTTGACAATAAAATGATGAAATGTCTAGCTAATGCAATTTACTTAGAAATTACTGTTACTATAATATGTTCTTCAAATGTGATGCTGTGTATATGTAGGGTACATGGGACTTGGCTTAGTATAGTAGCTGGGTCTCAAACTGTGAGGAGCAGGGAATCACATTACTCATCCACCTGCACATGGGTTTCTTCTTATACATATAAACACACTCCAAGGACAACATTTGTATTATTTGATATCAAGTACTACTTCAAGGTCACACTCTTCTCTTGAAGTTTTTGATGACAGATAACCTTATTAACACCTGAAAATTGACAAGTTCTTAAAAATCTTTTGTAATTTCGTGTAAGTAAATATGAGTTAGAATGAAAACTATGTTTGTGAGTTACTGTTTGAGTGATCTATTTACATTTCCTAACTATATCCATAATGAGAGGTAAATGGTACTGAATCATTTCCAATGCTAAGGGTCTAATCTTGTGCCTTTCTGTATTCAGTCTCCTCTCTCTCTCTCTCTCTCCTCTCTCTCTCTCTCTCTCTCTCTCTCTCTCTCTCTCTCTCTCTCTCTCTCTCTCTCTCACACACACACACACACACACACATTTTATGTATCCTTTTTTCTTCTCTCTTTTTCTGTCCTCATCTTTGTCCTTAGTAAAACTTTTCTCTTGTCTTTTTCTTTTTTCTCACTCTTTCCTTTCCTTCTTCTCTCACTCTAGACCCTTTTGAAGCAGGTCTCATTATGAACCCCAAATGTCCTCAGATTTTTTCCTTAGTGTCCCATGGGCTGAGCTAATAGGTGCACACCAACACATTCAGATAAAATAATTTAATAGCACACACTTAAGGCATTGGTTATAAATTTCATTTATAATCATTAGTCTAGGTAATAATTGTGTTTCATGTAGTCAATAAGCACCACATAGGAAAAGAAGAAGGTGATCTTAAGTACGTGATGTCAAAAAGAATATAAGCTTTTGGGGAAAAAGACTTCAGGAAATAATCTTGTAAAAATCTGAACCGGTGGTGGCGCACGCCTTTAATCCCAGCACTCGGGAGGCAGAGCCAGACGGATCTCTGTGAGTTCGAGGCCAGCCTGGGCTACCAAGTGAGTCCCAGGAAAGGCGCAAAGCTACACAGAGAAACCCTGTTTCGAAAAACCAAAAAAAAAAAAAAAAAAAAAAAATCTGAACCCATTAAGCATTAATTAATATGACTAGATGGTTGTTTAATCTTTAATCTTCATAATACAAATTAACCTCAACATTTTAGGGACTGATAAGACAGTATTAGTAACTTAATAGATATTTCAGCTTAATGATTTTTTAGGGTGTTCTAGGTACACACTTTTGAATTGATCTGTGGGATGCTAATAAAAGCAATGTTCAGTGGGAAGTCCAGTGTCTAAAATATTATGAACATGATTTTTGCCTATGATTTAAAAATATATTCAAGTTTTTAACTTTCAGGTAGCTAATAATCTACCAATCTATTATTTTATGAACAGATGTTCCATCATGTGGTGTGAATTAAATCAGCTCTCTGGGAAAGTTATTCTGTATTCTAAACTTTTAACCATCATACCATATTAAGGAGCCCAATGATTGTACAAGATGCTGAGGATAAAGACAGTTGAGGATTCAACCCCCCAGTACATGTTGATACCACCCATTCAGGCTCAGGGAGTACTGAGGAGTAGGAGGTGGAGAGAAAGTCAGGCTTGGACATCAAGAGAAGGACTCTGCATTGCCCTCTTCTATGCAGGACACAGCCATGACCATCATGAAACCTCTGCAGCTGAGGCTGCTGACACTGGGCCCATCACGGTCAGACTCCCTCACCAGTCAGCTAAGGATGGGGAAGGGGCTCACTGGGGCTGCAATGTACTGCTAAACTGTTGCCAACTAACAGATTCTGGGAGAAAGGAAGACATACCCACTGGTGTGCCCACCAGGATCTAATGAATAGTTCTAAACCTGTGGTCACACAGATGGCCCTAGTTAAACTCGATGGGACACAAAAGAGAACAAAGTGTCACAAATATAGGAAAGAGATTAGTGGGAAGTATGAACGTTGACAGGAGTAGGCAGGATATAGGAGAGGATATGTTAATAAGGACAATTAGAATACATTATATGCATCCATGGAACTGCTAATGAGCAAAAGTTATTAATAGTAGAGAGCTTCTTTGTAGTCTACCTGTAAGAGGATCTTAGGGATCCCATGCCATCTGCAAGTGACCTGGTGTTTTCTCTTCCCTTCTTTCTTTCTAGTGCTTTGGGTAACATTGTTTGACCGCATTACTTCTATGAGATCCTAGTTTATTTCATCTTACTTATCATACTTTATCTTTGTTTCACAAAGTGTGTGACATGTATCTTTCTGGCCATCAGGATCTGGCAGTTGCAAAGAACTGTTGTGACATCCTGGCCCCCGTGCAGCCCTTAGCCAGGCGGTAATTAGATCATCCTGTACTACACTAAAGGATCTGATGTTTTCATTCCCACAGCAGTCTGCAAGCCCCACCTGCCAGCTGGGGACAGACAATCTCATAAACCTGCCAATACCACAATTTAGCTGAATCCATGTTTGTTAATAAATCTTTCATCATATTATAATCAAAGAGCTCTTTCAGCTTATGACCCACCTAATGAAGGATGTGGTGTGTCTGCTCATCAATTTGATGTCGTTAGAAACAAAACTAAGGGGTGTCATTAATGTGTGTTTACCATGTTGGCTCAGGTGAAAGGTGGAACAAGAGAGCTGGTTTAAAAAAAAAACAGCACGAGAAAATGTTCATTAAAAATAAACTCATGATGGGACTGACATGCCTGGTAGCTTTGAGAAATGTTTTCTTGTGAGAAAACTCATATGTTTTAGTAGAAGTTTTTTTTTTTCTTTTCTTTCTTTTTTTTTAGAAGTCTAATAAGCAACCAGGACCTACAGTAGAGTTTTAGAACTTTTTTTTTTCATTTTCCTAGCACCAGTATCTTTCAGAGAATTTCATGTGACACTTTCTCTTATAGGATTGTGGCTAATAATGTGATGTGTATATGAGGTTTAGAAGTTGATGGGGATTGCACATCACACGTGGAAATTCAAGATGCTTTCTGCATCAATACTAAGAGTTCAGAGTCTTAATTTCATGTTTGTATTTAAAATTACAGTGAATTGCATTATTTTCTTAATTGTCTTTCTTAATACTCTGTGGGGAGATACGATGATTCTTTCAGATAGAATGGTAGATATTCTCCAAGAACTTTAAGGAATTGAAAAGAATATAAAATAACCTATGTTTATACAGATATGTATATTATATAAACATACATGCTATGTACACACATATATACATATATAAACATATACATATCTATCTATCATCTATCTATCATCTATCTATCTATCTATCTATCTATCTATCTATCTATCTATCTATCTATCTATCTAAACAGATGTAACGTTCTAAAGCTACAAAGTAGGTTACACCTTCTGTGAAAACACCTTAAACATTTTTAGTTTTCCTTGGTGTTCACTGCCCTACCAGAGCTTTCTTCTGTGGTCCAAAGCTCAGCTGATATTGGCAAAGAGCCAAATGAGAATAGCAAAAGACACAGTACACTGACCTTGGTTTCCTATGTGTTTCCTTCCAACTCAAGTTCTAATTCTTCTCCATGATCAACAAATATCTCTGAAAACCAAACAGGCCACACTGTTGGATGTCAGAGAGTAAGGTCAAACAAAACCCCCCAAAGAGAGGCTACACATAGTCTTTTCAGCTCTAGGGAAGGTGCTAGCTTCGCGCCCACCATTGGGCGCCCTCTGTGTCCATCCTTTCCATGGAAATCTTCTGACTGCTCCAGTCTCCCACTGAGGATGCCATAGCTATATCAAGGCTGGATGACCTTTGCCATGTTGTGTGTGCACTTGGCCTATTCTAGTTCCTTTCCTTTGTGGTGTTTTCAGCATCAGGAATTTTCACTCACCTTGACCATTGTTTTCACATGTTGAGCTTTCAGACACTGGGCCGTTGTTTCATTTGGATCCAAAGGATGGACAGGAAGGAAAGCAGACTGAAGCGACATCCGTCCACTTCCTAACTGAATCAGAACAGTATTTTTATGACTTTGTCACACTACAGAAAAATGCATGACATTCATTTGAAGAAACATAAACAGTGAGCCTGCCATATTCTCTTACTGAGAGTGTCCACAATAAAGGCAAAAGGCTAAGCTCATCATTGGAGGGAAATTTGCCTTCTGGAGGACATAGTTCCCTAGTGAAGTCCCCATCTAGCTTAAAATGCATGTAATACTTTCTCACTGCTAAACTCCATTATGAGTTCCTTGAGTACAACTGGCTCTTTCAGTATTTTATAATAGGGCTGCAAAATCAAGCCTCCTCTCCAATGCTTTAATGTTGCTATCGAACTTTAGCATGCGTGTGTGTCTCAGTTTTGTTTTGTTTTTGACCAAAATCTCTGGTGCTGATTAAAACTGGTTATAAATATGAGCATGACTATGTTCAGCCAGTATGGTTTTGCCCATGAAAATGACTTCCTTCAGCCATGGGGTCCTCGTGCTGAAGCTGGGGGTAATAGTATTTACATAATTTCATTGACTACATGAGAAATAATACATGAGAGAGAATGTAGTATAAAGCACATAAAGAGTGTCACTTCTGAAAGTGCGGTCTTGTTTTAGGGTCATATGCCTGGGCTTGAGCTCTAGGGCTTTCTCTGTCCTGTGTCCCACTCCAGCACATTTGTGAGATTTACATATACTTCTATTTCTCTACAGGAACAGTACTCCACATCAATGTTACCCTTTGCCCACATGCACTCAGGGCTTTTTCAGATCTTCAGCTCCCTTCACAGGCTTCCATTTCATGTGGGGCTATAAGTATAGGATGTAGCAGATGTTCCTATTCTTCCTTCTAGGTTACTGTTCTGCTCCTGCTTTGCTCTATGGTTGACTCTCCTTAGGCTTTTTCTGATTTTTTCCCTGAATATGAACAAGCTTGAAAACTATTGTGGACTTCTCTACCTTTTATGATGCTCATAGATTTCACGTCTCACTTGCCTTCATGTGGCCTTTGACGACTTGTCAAATATTCTTGTTCAAATCTTTATATATATATATATATATATATATATATATATATATATAATATAACCAACCTATCTTTAATATATGATACCTATACATACAATGTGTATGTATTTGTGCACACACACACACACACACACATATATATATAATCAATATAGTGAGTATATGTTCATATATTCTTCCTCCAAATAAGTACTGTCTCCTGAGATTTTTGAGTTCAGCTTTTCAATTGCTGCTCCCTGATTGGTTTTGAGAATACCACAAACTTGTAGTTAGTCACACTTATTTTTATTGACAGAATTCTGTTGCAGTTTTCCAGATCTGTACATGCCCTCAAGCCTGAAGCTAAAGATCAGTCACTGACACTGTTTTTTAAGAACGTTAAACATTGACCATTGTTCTTTTTGTTCATTCAATTCCTTAAATATTTTTGAAGCAATTACCATCTGGGTCTAGGGATAGACAGTTAAATTAACTAACATCATTATTTCACAAACCTTTTTGTTTGGTGGAGAAAACAAGATGACACAGATAATAACAATTTAGTCTAGAGTAAGACCTAAAGACTGAGAGTTTGATATGGTAGAGACTGACAGCTGGGTAAAGTTTTTGAGATGTGTTCTTAAGGATGAGTCAAGTGTGGAGACTTAACACCTGCTCCTAACTCTAGGAGGCATACCTACACTTGGCAGCTGAAGGCTGAAGGATCAGTTCCGTTTCAGCTTCAATACATAGCAAGACTGAGAGGGAGCCTAAACTGCTTGATGCTCTGCCTCAAAATAACAAGAAGGTAGGGGAAAGACTAAGTTAAAGTATGTTGATTAGGCAAAGGAGGAGGAGAACTGCTTTGATGGAAAAGAGACCAAAAATCCGCATGACCCAAAGCTTCTGGTCTGTAAGTCGGATGACATTCTAAAAGATAGAGTGGACACTGGTGTATCGGATAGCTGTGGTCAATGCAAAATTAAATGACTTTTTAACATCCCAGACTATGAAAATCCTTAGACTCCCCCCTCTACCTTGTATCATGCTTTTAACGGGTCAAAATATTCCAAAAATTACACCCTTGTTCTCTCTGTTTATTGTACTTCGCTCAAATTCACAGGATCTGTACCCAAGGTTGCCCCTTTTTTAATGTAACTTTGGTCTGTTTTATTTCCTCCAGAGTGTTGCCATATGCCAGTTGAGGTAAAGGTCACTTCCCTGGCTCACTAACAGGGTTGGAGTGAATACATTTGTGAGACACAGGCAAGAACACCCTGTGACCAACAAGAAGAAGCACCCTTGAAATTCACCATGAGCAGATTTTTATCACAACCAAGAAATATTTTTCCTGTGTTTCTAGATTGGTTAAATGCCCCTCTTTTATCCTCTCAAAGCATGTATTCTTTCTTACATCCATTTTATCACTTATCTCTTCATTTTCATATTTCTCCTGATAGCTTATTTCTTAAATCCAGGAACTATGGAATACTTACTGACCTTTATGTACCTCTCACTGTTGGGTACATGACACATACAGGTTATGCAAAACCAAGTAGCTGAGCTGTGTCTACAGAAACAGGCTCCGTTTCCTGGGGCTTTCTCCCAGACCACTTTCTGTCACAGTAACAAGAGATGGCTAGGATCTCTCTAGACAATGTGACAGTACCCTGTTTGTGACACCATTCTCTACCTCTCTTCTCCACCTTATATCCCACTAAGGTTCCAAGTGTTCTGTAAAACACAAAACATTACTTTAGGGAGAAAAATAACATTAATGATAGTGACTGTTTGAAAGTGGGTCCTTCTCTTTAGCCTCAGGCACTGATGGATACCAGGATCAGTGGTGGGAATTATGGAGACACAGAGCAGGAGAGCCCAGTTCATGCCTAAACCCTCAATACTTAATTCCAATAAGGCCGTTGCAAGCCTTTCTTCACCCCTACAGAATTGTCACAGAGAAAGGGACACACCCCAAAGGTCTTCACTCAATGTTAGGAGGCCTCCAAGTGCTTGGCACAGGAGCCAGCATTCATTTATTTCAACGAGAGAGAGAGAGAGAGAGAGAGAGAGAGAGAGAGAGAGAGAGAGAGAGAGAGAGAGAGAGATCTTTGTAGGAACAAGATTCAGAAACTTGGGGGAATATTCTGGAACTGAGCCAAATGCTGTGAATCCTGAAAGAAAGAGAAACTCCAGGCATTGGGCTGATGTTCCTGGGTGGAGCAATTGCACTACATATACACATGTAAGTGAGTCTCTATACATACTCACATGTGTTTATGTATGTGTGTTTATATTTATTTCATAATTTGTGATATTCAGACAGTTACCAGTTACACTCCAGGCGGTAGATTAAAATAAGGTCTTCAGGAATCTGAAGATTTTGCCCAGTGAACTTACAACTCTGCTCTTAGAAATCAAAACTGGCAGAGGCCTTATAAAATGACACTAGTCGTCTACTCTTATACTGGTGAGGAGGATGAGGCATGGGAAAGTGATGTGACTTATTGAGTGTCATGTTGAGAGAATTACTAGAGAATGTTTTTCTAAATTTAATACACAGAAAGCCTCACTACTGCCCTCCTTTCCTTTCCTTTTTTTTCTTTCTGGGATCCTAAGCATCCTAGGGCAGAGAACCTGTGATCCTCATCCTTCTATTTGTAGAGGTTCATTTGCACATCCTCTCTGCTTAACCTCCCTTCTCCCTTCTGCGTTGGGAGGTAAAACAACTGATGTTTTCTGCATATTCACGGGAGGAAACAGGTTTGGAGAGGTTACGTGACTCACACATACAAGGTCACATATCTAAGAAATGGAGGAGACTGAATTAAACAAAAGACCATCTGCCTCTTAGTCCCTTGTAGATTCACAAGGGGAAAAAAAAAAACAATGAAGAGGATAGGAAGCTGCTCATGTGATTCCCTAGCATTCTTTTGACAGGCCCCTGCCAGTCTCCCATGAGTGAGCACACAGAGTACCTCAGCAGATTTTTCTCACAACCGAGAAATATTTTTCTGAATTTCCAGATTGGTTCAAAGATCCTCTTCTCTGCTCTCAATGTATTCTTTCTTACATCTGTTTCATCACTTAGGATGTTTTACTGAAATTATACACTCATGTTCACGTTTTCCCCAGTAGACAACTTGTTTCTTAAATCCAGAAAGATGGCAAGAAAATTGTTTTCAAGATCTTCTCCAAGGAGCCTAGCAGCTGGAACAGATGAGTGGCAAGACATGGGATTCCAGGAGAAAGAGCAAGAGCAAATGCTTCCATTGATGGATGGAATAAGAGGTCTCAAGAAGAGGAAATCAGGATAGAGATGGGATGAGTCTCATACCTTGAGAACATAGATAAAACCCCTTCAAGCTAAAACCCTGGGTGTGAACTCCATGCATGTGGTTCAGTGTGTAGAGTAATGAGAAGTTAGGCTATTTCAGGTGGTGTGACCATGCTCTCCCAGAAGATAGGAATCCCAAAACATTCAGAGTCCTGTAATCAAAGTGGAAGCCAAGGTTCAGAGATGGAGAGAATTTTTCCAGTTCTAAATATATTCTAAGACTTCACTGCCCTTTGACCTTGGAGTATCAATATGGCTCTCAGAGAGAGACTGTCCAAATGGCAAGATGTAAATGAACACTACCTTCAGCCTTTCATCAGGCCTTTCAAAAACCAAGTGATGGCATGTTTGGCTCCTACACTGACCAGGTATTAAATAACAGGCCAACATATGATGTAGTCTTTACACGCTTACCAATAAGGCCTTATGACAGGGCCAGGGCCCTAGGATCAGCATGCTTTTAAAGGAGTCAGTATTCAATAGAACCATATTTTTTCTTATCCATGAGGTTTTGATAACTGAAGAGACAATGTGATCAATTCCCTGGCTTCTCTGAGATGCTGGTGCAGGGAGATTAGGAAGAACTCGGTGGCTGGTCTTAGCTTTTTTGTTTGTTTGCTTGTTTTTAAGGAGGAAACATGAATATAGGCATAGAACGGATTTAGAACATTTTGATGTCTTCCTCCATGTTATTCCTTTGTAGGGATGTAAGCTAGTATTGTTTATGAGTACTGTCCTGCCCCAGGCAGGATCAGGTGCTTTCCTGCAACCTCCAGGGCCTACCAGTAGCTGTAATAGAGGTGGGGCGGGGGGGGGGGGGATGTCCTAAGTAGATATGTAGGCCACTGTTCCCATGAGGTTGAGCCTGGGCAAGCCTTTAGAACAGTGGATCTCAACATTCCTGATGCTGTGACCCTTTAATACAGTTCCTCATGTTGTGAATCCCAACCATAAAATTATTTTCATTGCTACTTTATAACTGTAATTTTGCTACTGTTATAAATAATATCTGTATATCTGTGTTTTCCAATGGTCTTAGGTGACCACTCTGAGGATCATTTGACTACCCCAAAAACATTGTGACCTACAGGTTGAGAATCGCTGGTTTAGAGTCCCTAGTCTCTGTCTATGCACCTTGGGACAGAGCCTTTCTCTAACTTAGGTCCTGACTCTTTGCCTCACCCCCGCCTTTTATTTTTTTTAAATGAATTCCTTCAGAACATGAAACAGCATTTGTGTATTTTGAAAAGTCAGGGGCGGTGTTAAATGTTCCTACTCTGAGACAAAGCACATTGCCTTCCTCATTGTGGTGCTGGGAAGAAACCCCAGCCGCTCCAAGCAAGCGAGCAAGCACAGGTCTGTAACCAGGTCCATCCAGTGCCAGGTTCCCCTCCAAAAGCTGGGGCCCTTGAGAATCAGCAGTGGGGCTCAGCTGCAGTTAATTTTCATTTGCTGTTTGTATATAAATGCTTTTAGTACTTAAACTAAATTCAGATCAATTAAACTAATGTTGTTTGACATAATATTCCTTGCTCCAAAATCAATATCCCTTCATTTGACAGACTTATTCTTGAATTCAGGATGTTTATTGTTCTTAAAGCTTACCTATAGACCTGGTTTTTGTCTTTAATGATATAAAACAGCTCTTCCTCAAATACTGTACGCCAGCATGTAATGGGGTTCAAATTTCTCTGGTAAATATCTTTAATTGTACCATCATGCCTTTTAATCTCAACAGCACACGATGGCTGCTTCCCTGTCTCCATTTGTCTCCCTGTTTTTAAATATGTTCCTTTCACTGTGTCTCTTTAGAAGGAAACAGGATGAAGGACAAAGCCAGGCTGGGATTCCAGGGCCAGATCTCATTCTTTCCAAAGACGGGATCCGTGGAGGTCCTCTTCGCCAGGCTATCTGACCGGGGCCACTCATTCTTCCAGAGACCCTCCCTCCCTCAGCCCCCTCCTGCTCCTACCCTGTTGCCATACAGTGACAAGGAACTGCTAAGCTTCACCCCATTTCCTCCTGTGGTCTTTTCCCCCCATACCCCGCGACTCTTCTTCGCCCTGCCTCTGGCTCTTATAAATCTTGTTATGTTTTCCCTGGCCTTTGTCCAGAGACAGGGCCTGCTTGGCTCTAGGGAGTACAGTCTTGGGCTCATTTATCACTTGAACAGTGGGAATGGGGACTGAACAGTAGTTTTCTACCATCGCCATGGCAAAGGTCCGTGCACAGTTGCCTAATCAGAAGAATGTGGCGTATGTTTGCCAAATCGCCCCACCATGGTACTTTGGGCCGGGGTGGACTTGTCTCCTTTAGGGCAAAGGAAATGGCTAGATGAGAAGAAGGCTCTCTCAGTGAGAGCACAGGAGTGGCAGCGGGCTGTGTTTTCTTTCTGTTGTACTTTTCCTGGCAAATATTTCCCCTAAATTAATAGTCATTGGAGTGATAAAGTGTGGCATTTGTGAGAACTGTAATCAGCCGCTGAAATACACCCAGCATTACTCTGTGACTAGCTTTCAGACAGGGTGAAGCTCGTGAAACCGGAGCTGAACTTGTTTCTCTCAGCCTCCCTACTGGAAGGACCTCCAAAGTGAAATGTGCCCAGACCCTGGAGAAAAGCCATTCTACCCACCTGACACATGAACATGCATGCACACGCACGCGCGTGCGCACACACACACACACACACACACACACACACACACACACACCATACACCACACACCCCAACCCCCGCCACATACACACTACACACACACACCACATACACACACCATACAGCATACCTCCTCACACCACACACACTACACACACACCACACATGATACACACACACCACACCACATACACCACACACAATACAGCACACCCCACACCACACCCCACACACTCCACAAACCATACACCACACACACATACAACACACCCACACCCACACACCATACATACCACACACAGACAAACCACACATACACACATACACATATACCACACACAGCACACACCATACAGCACCCCCCCACACACACACGTGCCTGTACAGGCAGACACTCACATGCTTGTTTTTCTTTTTTGTTTTCTATAATCTTTTCCAAAGGACCAAGATTACCATCATAGAGGTTTGGCTGAAATTGATATCCATTAGGCTTTGGAGAAAGCGACAGAATAAATAGACCATGCCACTGCAGTTTGTCGTCTATGAGCAGAGGTCACAGCTCTTTTGTAGAATGCTCATCACAGGGCATAGCTTGATAGTCATTCCTCAAAATACAGGTGACTGTACTCCAGAGACTTGCCACCCTCTGCTCCATTGATTCTCTTTAGTCTTAGATTTATTCTTTTCCCTCCTTACCTTTCTCTTTCTTCTTACCCTGTCCTCCTTCTCTGCAGCCTACTATCTGTAATGATGCCCCAAATGCCCTGAACGTGATTACAGGAAATCCTTCCTAATTGTGAGAGTTGGTGAGTGAAAACTGCAGGGCCAGGCTTCCCCACAGTCCCCGTCTGTGGTCGACCATGTGTCTGCCCAGGGGAGGCCTTTGATCATTTCCCTGGTGACCACACCTGGCTGTATTTCATCTCTGTCCATTCCTCCAGATTCCCAGTGTCTCCAGATGACTGTTGCCTACCTCTCACCGGTCTAGGTGCTGTAAGGATGCAACCAGGCTGTGAGACAAGGCAGTGTCTGAGGCACCCTGGAAGATGGTTCTGACACTCGCTGGTTTCTAGTGCATGCCCCATGAGAAAGCTTCTGCCAGAAGCCAGCAGTAGCCAGGAGCAGTCAAGAAGGTAGCAAGGGCCCCAACTCTCACTTAGTGACCCAGGAAAGGCCTGGGAGAGAAGATACACAGGAGTTTCTTCAGCAATATCCCTCACCCATCACATTAGGATGACCAAGGGACTTTGGCACTTCTGGAACTGCTCATGTGGCCAGTAATTGTGTCCTTATATTTATCAACATTGCAAGGAATCAACATATTCCTTAAGTTGATTGTTTAAAATGCCATGTAGCCCTTACTACATGTGAGGTGGGATGGTCTAAGATTGCCCATTTCCCAGATGAGAAAAATGAGATCCATTATAGTAACTTACTAAGGCTGCTTCGGTAGGCAGAGGTGTTAAAGATTTGAATACGGCTTCCATTGTTGTTGTGGCTGGTTTATTCCACTGGACACTGTTGCATCAGCCTTTCAAAGGACAGTCCTCCATCCAGGCCTCAGCTGTTTTGTTTGTTTCTTTTGGCCAAAAGCAATGGAAATGGGCTGCTTACTCACAGGCCGCCCTGAAGTTCTGGCCGCTCCATGTCATTCAAGTGGTCTTGAAAGGAGGCTACGCCGGGGAGGATCAGCCTTCCGCAGGGCAGGGAACAGGCCTGTCGTATAGCTCTGATCTCCTGGCTGTGTTTGAAACCATTCAAGCTTATGGGGTTTCCCTCATAGTCCCTGGATGAGGTCTAGAGACTCAGTCCCTGATTATCCAGTTGAGGTCTGCAGGGGATAAAATGAGATAAACTGACTTAGTTAAGAGGGCATCTTCAGCTCAGATTTCCTGGGGAGGGGTGCCTGGGTAAATGTCAGACTGAGTTCATTCTCAAAGGAGATTTGAAGGTAAAGACTGAACATTGAGGACTGGGACGTCTCTTTCTGGCTTATGTAAGAGTTTTTATTGTGCTCAGTTTACTTGACTGTTGAAAACCCATCAGCTTGGTGTAGAGTTGGATAATAGTTGAGGATTTCTGGGCATTTCTTCTGGGAATTTTGGTTACAAGGAATCCCTGTAGACACTTGCTTCATCAAGCTTCCCTCTGTGATAGAGCAAATGAGATTTCAGGATGGTAGAGAAGCCTGGTGGAGAGCATGCCGATGTTAAGATACCTGGCACCTCTAAGGGAGCTGATTTTTAACTCAGATTCAAATTAGCTTAAGCACAGTTGACAAAATGATTTTAATCCACTGCTCTATTTCTTTATTATCACAGTCCTATTTTAGCATTACTGTCATGCCCCATCTTTTGATTATTCAAAACCAAAGTTTAGGAAAAGTGAAGGGACATAAGGCAAGTTGTCAAAGAGAACTTAGAACTCTGCCATTCCTATATCTTCTTTTCTTTTATCCACATTAACACACGAAGGTAGGAAAGATTCTGGAAGATGGGGAGAACCCTTATAAATTACCCTAAAGTCCCCACTAGATTCACACTGAGATTCCTTAGCAGTGATAGTCATGAAAAGATAACCTTGGGCCAGGGTTTAGTCATATCCAGTATTTGAGCCTGTATCTCTATTTCCAAGAAGTCTTCGGAACAAGTCTTGGTTGAAGAAATCAGAAGTACTGGGTAAAGGCAAGGGGGTCGGAAATGAACCAAGGGAGGGAAGTAAATGGGGAGAAAGCCTGCAAATGGAAAGTTCTAGTGATTCCCATGAGGACTTGGTGTTCTCCCTCATAACTCTGGATTACAAAATCAAGGCCAAATGAGCTTGTCTCGTGCATTTATGGAGCATCCTCAATCCCACGCCATTGGCCTTCCAATAGCTTCCCAAAGTGCGCTTTGCCTCCAAAGTGTACTGTTCTTGAATTATAAAAACTCAGTGCAGTATTAGGAGAAATGCTTGCCATATGTTTCTGATTCGTTTGGACATAAACTCTCAGTCTGTTGCTAGCTAAGAGAAAGGCAATATTCAAAAACTCATCTGAACAAGGAATGTCTGTAAGCAACAAGTTGATTTTGCTGGGACTAGTGAGAGAATATGACCCCTGAGCAGTTTGGGTATGATTTGGAACTCAGCCACTATGCACTGTAAAGTGGGGGTGGGCATGGGGGGGTGTATTGTTAAAAAGCATAACTTCTTCAGTCTGGACTGAGGATCAATCTTTGTCAAGCTGGAGTTAGCTATGTCTCTGGAGAGTAGGGGGAAGTAGTAATTTAGGAGAAAAGGAGCCGTTACCTATGACTGCTATTTACTTTACAGTAAATATGAGGCAACAGTGGACAATAAAACAGTTTTATATTTTTCTTTTAAGAAAATATCCACAATGCATGCAATATACTAGCATTCAGGATTTAAACAAAAGAATAGACCCAGTGATTAAAATTTTTTTCAAAGAAAGGAAAAAGAAAAATTCCTGTTCCCTTTCCATTGTTTGCAAACTTTATGTCATCTAATTCTTAACTGAGTGGAATTTTTAAAAATAGGACTCTTCATCTTTGCCAGGAGTCCCCCTTACCACCCCCACAACACTTTGAGCGTATTATGCCAAACACTGAATTTAACCTATACTTTAGTGGTAGGGAAGTAATATTTTTGTTGATTTAAACTGTCAGATTGACCCAGAAAATAGAAAATGGGCTAACTGGAAGAAGGGGAAGATACTTAAGTAAACCAAAACACTTCATTAAAGATTTACCCGAACTTATTCTCAGCAGCAAACTTAGGCTATTCTTTTTTTTTTTTTTTTTTTTTTTTTTTGGTTTTTCGAGACAGGGTTTCTCTGTGTAGCTTTGTGCCTTTCCTGGAACTTGCTTTGGAGACCAGGCTGGCCTCGAACTCACAGAGATCCGCCTGGCTCTGCCTCCCAAGTGCTGGGATTAAAGGCGTGCGCCACCACCGCCCGGCTTAGGCTATTCTTGACTCACTTTTTTTTTTTTTTTTTTTGGTTTTTCGAGACAGGGTTTCTCTGTGTAGCTTTGCGCCTTTCCTGGAACTCACTTGGTAGCCCAGGCCGGCCTCGAACTCACAGAGATCCGCCTGGCTCTGCCTCCCGAGTGCTGGGATTAAAGGCGTGCGCCACCACCACCCGGCCCACTTTTTTTTTTTTAATGGTTTTTCGAGACAGGGTTTCTCTGTGTAGCTTTGCGCCTTTCCTGGAACTCGCTTTGTAGACCAGGCTGGCCTTGAACTCATTGAGATCCGTCTGCCTCTGCCTTCCGAGTGCTGGGATTAAAGGCGTGCACCACCATCACCCAGCTATTCTTGACTCACTTGACCTTTCCCACGGTGCCTGTGCAAACAGTGTATGGGAGACAGATGGACATGATCCCCCAAACCACTATGGATATTGTGCTGGCTAGATGTGTGTGTGTGTGTGTGTGTGTGTGTGTGTGTGTGTGTGTGTGTGTGTGTCTGTCTGTCCGTCTGTCCGTCCGTCCGTCGTCCATCCATCCATCCATCCATCCATTCATCCAATCTGTCTGTCTATTGGTCAATGTGACAAAGGTAGAAGCCTCTGGGAATAAGGCATTGTAATTGAAACAAATGCCTTCATAGGACTGGGCTGTAGTCAAGTGTGTAGGGCATTTTCTTGATGGATGATTGATGCCAGAGATTCTAGCCCATTGTTGGTGGTCCCTAACCTGGGCTGGTGGTCCTGAGTGCTAAGAAAGCAGGCTGAGCAAGCCAGTAAGTAGCATTTTTTCATTACTTCTGCTTCAGTTTCTGTCTCCAGGTTCCTGCTTTGAGTCTCTGTCCTGACATTTTTCCGTGATGAACTGCAATGTGGATCTATAGGACTGAAATAAATCCTTTCCTTCCCAAGTTGAGTTTGGTCATAGTGTTTTATCACAGCAATATAAATCCTAACCAAGACAGTCATAGAACTGGACTTTCTGTCTACCAGCTTAGTGTTCTCTCTGCAGAGGTCCTGGGAAAATAGCAATAGAGGATGTGATTGGTTTCTTACTCCTAGCTATTTTCTTGTGTTGTTTGCTGAATATATACCTATTTTACTCTATTCTTTAATCATCATTATTATTTTAGCATTTGGATATTTTCTCCTCTTTTCTTCTTATGCACAACAGAAAACTAATTCTGTAGAATCTAAGGCTGGGATTAAGCTTTACTTCTCCTTATAGGACTATTAGAATTTAGATTTCATCAGTGCCTGATGTATGGTCAGAGATCAGTAATAATTGCTCAATATTTTAAATGTAACTCCTCACAGGTTAAAAGAAAAAAATGGGAAGAACTCATCAGATAATATAGCAGTTGTATGATTCAAGAGTTAGATATCTGTGCTCTTTTGGTGAATATCATCTATGAAAAATTTGAGAATGTCTACTAGAAATAGTTATGTACTTATGCATATGGAAGTCCAGACAAACTTCAGGCATTCGATAAACAGTGGCTACTACTGTGTTTCTTTGTCTGTTTGGTATAATGCGTGCCATTTATGTAGAGTTGAGAGTACCTAAGTTTAAATTCTGACCCATTAATGATTAATTTAGATAAGTCACTTAACACTCAAACCTTAATTTTTACTTTTTTCTTACAGTGTAATGATGTAATCTAGGGCATTACACTTGCTGAGCAGGATCTCCATTACTGAATTATATTCACTATAATATTTTTTGTCTGTGTGTTTTGACACAAGGTCTCACTAAAATCAGTAGGCTTACTTTGAACTCCCTATAGCCTAGGTGGGCACTGAACTCAATCATCCTGCCTCAGCTTCCCAAACTAATGCCACTAACCTAGATTAAATATAATGTATTCATGGTAGAGGAAAGACAATAGCTTTCTTTATCAGAGATTTTAAAAAAAATGCTTGAGTGTTTGTTTGCATAGTATATGTGTGGGGGTGTGTTTGATGTTTTTGAGCATTCCTAACACAAAGAACTAAAAAATTTTCAAAGTGATAGTTGTGCTTATAGCCACGATTTGATCACTAAATATTGTATACATATGTTGAACATCATAGTATACTCCATGGATGTGTACAATTGATAGGTGTCAATTAGAACTTTTACAAAGAAAATCAGCTAGATACAGCTCTTTTTCCTTGTTAATGGCAAATATTCATTACAAATTTTAAAATAAATGGATTTCATTATGAAAGTTTTATACATATGGGTAATGCTGGGTGATCATAGACATGCCTTCATGACCATAATTATTCCTCCACTCACTTCCCTCCATCTTCTTCCTTTTCCTTAACAGTTATACTTCTACTTTAGCAAGACTTTTTATCAAAATAACACATATGAAAGAAAACATGGGCTACCAGTCCTTGGATGACATTCACTTTATATTATGATATCCTTTTCCTCTTTTCTGCAAATAATATGACTTTATTATTTTTTATTTAACAATTTTATTTTTTGAGAACCTCATACATGAGCATCTACATCATTTCTGTCCCTCCCCGTTCTTTCCCACTCTCTCTTTCAATCTCTCCTCTTTTTCCTCCTAAATTTGTATTCTCTTTTTTAATTATTATTGTTACAATATACATATGTATACATACACATACATATATTCATACACACACTTATGCACATGTATATATAACCTACTGAACTCATTTCACTTTGCTCCCATATGTATTCAGGGCTGACCATTGGGGATCGGATGATCTGTGGGAACTTATCCCTAAAAGATACAAATTCTCCCTCTCTCAGCAGAGGTAAACCACCTGCTGCTCTTTATCTAGGGGTGAGACCATATGGAATTCTACCCCTAGTCATTTTAGCATGCTAACTTGTGTTGTCTTTACGCTGGTCTTGTTGAGGCAATCATATTGTTGATAGCTCATGGGTGCAGTTTTCCTGTTGTCCGTAGATGTCTCGGAGCAGACATTCTTCTGGCTCTTAGAATCTTTTCAACCCCTCTTCCAACAAATATGTGCACCATATTCTTCTGTCTGTTTCTTTGTTATTTTGAGCAGCACTGCAATAAACACAGTGCTCAGGTACCTGGCATGACACTTAGACACAGGAGCAGTAAAAACTGGGTCCTATGGAGGTTCTATTTTAGTTTTTTTGAAGACTCTTCCTGTTCGTTTTTGTAGTGTCTAGACTAACATTTTGTCGGGGTGTAAAGAGAGCCTTTTCTCTGCATTCTCAGTAGCATTTGTTGTATTTTCTTTCCTTGGTGGCACTGGCCTGAGTTGGGTGGATAGAAACTCCATGCGGTTTTGCATTTTACTCATGGCTAAAGACATTGAATATTTTCTTTATTTACTGGCCATTTCTACTTGTGTGACAAATATCTGTTTAGTTCTTTATTAATCTGATTATTTGTTCTTCTAGTACTTAATTTTGCTGGTTCTTTATATATTTTGAATGCTTACTCTTATCAGAAGGATAACTGCCAAAGATTTCCTTCCATTGTGCAATCTGTCTTTACTCTGTTAATTGCTTCTTTACCTTGGCTGAAGATTTATAATTATGTTAACCTATTTGCCAGTTATCATTATTATTTTTTGCTACTGAGGTTCTGTGTTTTAAATAGACCCTGTCCATAGCTTACGTGTTTTTCGTATACCTTCCTCTAGCTGTTTTGAAACTCTGGGTTTTACATTAGGCTCTTTGATTTTTATTTATGTTTGTTTTAGAACAGGATAAGGGATAGCGATCTAGTTTTAATTTTCTACATGTGAATATCTAGTTTTTTTTTCATATCAAAGTAAGGCATTCGTTGATTTCAATATCCAAGAGTCTACTGAGTGTCTGACATACATGTTCCATTGACGACTCCTCACAGTGCTACAGGTGTGTATTCAACCACCTTCTCTTGAGGAAAGAATTAAAGACTGAAGAGATGAAGCAGGTGCTCAGGCTACTCAAGCCTGGAGCATTACGGAGCATGCATTCTGGCCCTGAAGTGAAATGGTATAAATGTGGATTCTGGATACAACAATTTATCCTGAGGTGTCATTTGTAAAACAGAGATTATAACAGTCACATACATTTTCCAGGATTTGTCTCCTTTTTTTCCCCCTTTAGTATTCTTTGAAAAAGTAAACCCAACTCTTCTGAACAGGTGTATATTGAAGAGCTTGGGTATGGAGCATGACACATTTTTCAGAAGTGGAAATTATGAGCCACAGAATTCAGCTACTTTACATGTCTACCTTACAAGTCTTTGAATAGAGGGGTATTCAATCTGACGTAAAATAGTCTTTATGGAGGTCTGTTACAGCATCACGTCTAATGCCAATACACTCTGCCTCAGGCTTCACTGGTGTTCCAGCTTGCAACACTTAAGTGAAGGGAAATTTCCCAGTTCCGCATAGGCATTCTTTTCACTTGCTGAGGACACTGTTCAGAGGGGCTGTTTCCTCTAGGGAAGCAGGGCACCAACAGGACAGCAGCAGCTCCCTGACTGCTGGCTGTGCAGCTGGGAGCATCTGCTGGTGCTAGGGTTAGAACAAAAAGGTCTGCAGAGAGCAATGGAGAGGAAAGGAGGAGAAAAGCCTCTGATGACATGAAACAAGGGGTGGGTCTGTGTGCCCTTCCCCCATCAGTCGTTCTTCCGAGTCAGGTAGAACAACCGGAGGAATGAGTAATTATTGAACTTCGTACAAGTTTACCCGAGATTAAGGTTGAGCTGAATGCAGCCGGTATCTTTTGTTTCAATATTGACTGAGTTCTTTTGTCACAAGTCAGCCATCGATTGGGGGAGGGGCATTAGTCCCCTGGAAGAGAGATAATCCTTCTTTTATGTCTGTTTATATCCCGTATTTGGCTGGCGTGCAGGCTGCACTTTTCACCTTGGTGTGCAAGTATGGAGGCCAGCACATGACCCCGCCCAGTCCCTCTCAATGGCTTGTCTGATTTTTGTTCTAACTCCTGCCTGCCTCCTAATCCCAGGTATTCTGACATGTTACAAAAAGCAAGAGACCAAGATCAAAGTACTAGTCGTGGTTTTACTAGGGGGCACCTCTGAAAGTGTCTGTAGGACTGTGTGCATGTCTGGTGTTGTGATCTTGAGAAAATACTTGCTTTCCAAATTGGGGCCAGTGGATTTATCACTCACTGGACCCGACCCTCCAGGTCAATCTGGGGCTATCTCCGTGTGTCATGTGAAAAAACATGGTACTTCTATTAAAGAAATCTGAACAGTAAATATTTAGGATACACTTTAGGGATAAAAGAGACTCCTAAAAGTAAAGATTTTTATTTTAAAATTCCCTATAAAAATAAATGAACTTTACTGTTGCCTGCTAAGGGTCCTAGACCCTGGAGAGATTTCTCTCTCAGCCACCCACATTGTAGCAGTTAAAGATGATGGACATTTTAGTCCTTTGCTCTGTGGGATTTCAATTTCTGCCCAATCATGTTCCAAGGGAACTCAGAGTGAGCTTAGTTGTTTTTGTTTTACTGGTTGTCCGAAGTATTTTTCAGTAAAGGAGGTGTATGGACATATGTATATAAAATAACTTTATTCTGCTCTGATTTTCTTGAGGAAATGAGATTCTTTAGGTAGTTGGTAGCATTTTGTTTGAATTTGCAAAAATAAAGAATTTTATAGGCAACCTTGTGCATCCATTTAGAGCACAGAGTTTGAGAGAGTTAACATTGGTTTTTACATGTGGTATTAGCCAAAAGATTCAGTAGCTGATGGTATCATTCAATTTTCAAGACATCCACTTTATTCCTAATAAATATCTTTGGCTTTAATTTTGCCAAGGAGATTGAAGGGCAACAGCGTTTTCCTTGAGATAGCCACACACAGAAGCAAGGCTTGGAATCCATTCTGTCTGACGACTCACTAAATAACACCACCTTTCTATTTTATGCTTGAGTGACTGGGCTTCTTTCACAACCTGGGAAGTAATCCCAAAGAATATACTTTGTAATTTTCAGAAACACGTTGGAAATGACTCTGTACTGCTTGGCCCCTTGTGCCTCCCTAGCACCACTTAGAAACATGCGCCCTGCTCTCTCTGAGAACAATGCCTATGTTTATTCATCAAAAGGAGCAATATCCCTTTTTGTATAGTCTTCAACTGAAAGGACAAAGGCTTTACATTTCCGGTCATGTCTACACACAAAGATACATTTACTTCCCTGTTTCCAAACAAAGTTTGTATATTGATTTTACTTAGGAAGTACCAACATTTAGTTTACATAAGCTTATAGATGTAGTCTACTTATAAACACAGCCACCTACTACAAAGTGTTAGGATAGTGGTTCTTAACCTGTTGGTCACATGGGGTCATCTAAGACCATCAGAATCACAAATATTTACAATTCATAAGAGTAGAAAATTATAGTTATGAAGTAGCAACAAAAATAATTTTATGGCCGGGGAGTCACCACAGCATGAGGAGCTGTATTAAAGGGTTACAGCAATGGGAAGGTTGAGAACCACTATGTTAGGTTATTTGTATTTTCTTTAGAAATTCAATTGTCATTTTTTATGTTCTTGCAAAGCTTAAGTGTCTAGCCATTTTTGCAAGATACTTTTTAAGAGAAAAATATTAGCTACTTTATTGTGACTTGATAGTTGGAAGATTTATATTGAAAATCTTCTATTATGGATTCCTACATCTCACAGAGTGTTAAGGTCATATAAATGTAGATAATTGCAAGGACAACCAAACTCTATGTTTCTTGTACCTAATGTTTTGAAAAGTATCTTGCCCATAATAACATGCTACAGAGGATGTGCATTTCTGTGGAATACATCTGAGGCTACATGCAGGTTTCTGAGTACTAACTGAACTCTGCTTTGTTCTCTTGCTTAAGAAAGGTTATTGAATGATCAAAGTACATCATATGCATGTATGCAGATGTCATAACGAAACCTATTATTTATACAATTGACACTGAAAGTCATTAAACAATGAAAAGGGAAAAGAGAAAACATTGCAAATGAGGCAGGTCAACATGGCATTATTCAGTGGCAATCTTGGAGCCGATTTATAATGTTCTAAAATTAAACCATCCATCAATTTCAGATATCACCTACCAGTGACACTGGAAAACTTGCTGGGAATTTCATTGTTAAATAGGCCAAGGGAGTATTATATAAGAGCATAAGTATTCTTTCAAAGCAATATTTGGACAGTCTTGATGCACTATTATGTTCGAGCCTGAATGGATGAATGCATGTACCAATACTGACACCGAACATAAGAGGATAAATTATGCACACATTTGTGTACTGATTTTAAAGCATTTCTTTATATACAAATACTTCACTAGTAAACCTGTCTATGTGCCCAAATATTCATGCATATTTATAGTAATGCTCTTGTAAATTCCTTAACCTTTGATGTTGGAGAGCTGAAGGCATAGAATTCTTGTTAGCAATACACATTTCTCTAATAGCTATAACACTGGAAAAAGTAAGACGTTCTAGGCCCATGGTGAAGGAAGTTGTAGGTGGTGAATTCTGTGCCCCTGGTCATGGAGGAATTGCTGGAGTTTAACCTCACACCACGCATGGACTGTGCTATTTACACCTCAGTTCCAGTGCTATATCCCTTTCCATTAAGTCATCGTCCATTGACCAATGCTTGTAGAAAAGTTCAGCATGTTTCCCAATCCCTGCAGACATCTTTTCTGAATATCATCAAAATTACATGAAAATTGGTTTTCACATTTTTTCTAGAGAATCCTTCTCATAATGAAAGTCCTTAATATCACAAAATTTGTTGAGGCACCTCCCCATGCTGCTTATGTCTACAGATCACACATCTGAAATCAGCACGATTCCCAACATAGCTCCACTGGAGTTGGCCTCTTCTTATGGTATTTCTTGTCTGTTCTTCGTTTTCCCATCTCTAATTTCTGTTATCTCCCATGCTTAATCTTTTTAGTTACTTCAGCTATTTTGTTTGTGCAAGGTTTCATTAACTTACCAAATAATGCTCCTAAAACAGCAATTCTCCAATGTAAAGTTGTGTACTAGGTTGACATAGTTCAACCACTTTTTTTGTTTTTGAACATTATAGGAATTCTGGAGAAAGTGGGATTCTAGCTGAGGCAAGTAACACAGTAGTGAAAAGTTAAGCAGGCCGAGAGAGGCTGTGGAACAGGGAGGAGATATGGAAGTTGATGATGAGAAAGACAGCCAGGCTGGCAGAAGTAGTTTGGCATGCTCAGAAAGTAGGTAGTTTGCTTCCTATTATCCAGGGCTTTCAGAAGTTTCCAAACAGAGTGGTCATATGATAAGATTCATGGTTTAGAAAAAGGTGCCTTTTGATTGTAATGTTCCACAGTTTGTAAATTAGTGAAGGTGAAGGAAAGTATGTCAGGTGAGTTGTCTATATGGATGAGACAGAGGCAGAGTTAAAAACAGTTAAAACTATTCTATTCATTCTTGGAGAATTCCATGCAAAGTATTTTGAACACGTTACTGCCCCCTCACCTCACATGTTCCCCTTACGACTCCCTCAACCCTGCCATCCTCTCCCACCCAATTCTAAGGTTACTGTTCCTCTTTTTGCCCCATCTATTCTCGTTTGTATTGCTGGGCTAGTTTTCGGACTGGAGTCTGTTCTGGCATGTAGTCAGTCTACCAGGGGTCACATCACTAAAAAAAACCCCCCAAAAAACAGAATCCGATCCTTTCTCCCCTGGTAGCTCTCAAATGCAAACAGCATTTCAAATGGTGAGCATTATCTATCTACCTCCCACATCTGTGGTGCAAATATCAGCAAGACTAAATTTTGAAAGTATATTTTCAAACACAGGTTTTTTTCAATGTTTGTAGAATAGTTCCCTCTGGATCGCAGAGAAAGCCAGCCATGTTCTCTGGAATTGCTGATACATCCTCACTTTGCTTTATGGGGCTACTTCAGACTTGCACAACAAGGTCTTTGTCTGAATTCTCCCATATTTTTACTTTATTGTTCTCTTTTGATCCTTTCTCTGGGCCACACAATTAAGATGCCAATCTTCCAAGCAGCTTGGGGAAAAATGACTCCAATATATATATAGACAATCCTGATACCAGTGAGTTATATCACTCTGGATATAACTTAATTAGTCATGAATTGGTGAAATTGCTGTGTGTTCTGTTGGAAATGTGGGGTAAATGAGGTATATGCCAAGACCAAAAATTAAGATTCCACTTGATTATCTCCTTGCTTCCTGCCTAACACCAATGCCAATTTTACCTACATACTCATGATCTGATGTGCAGTTGACCACCTTTCTGCTGAGCCCAGGAATGTCTTAAAGCCAAAATAATCTATAGATTCCTCTTTACTTTTCTTGGTGCTGGTTCATCTTTTTGATTTAGTGCCTCTGCTGTTAGTCACTCTTTTGTACATCTGTTAGGTCATCATGTCCAAGCAGGGATTTCTGCATCCTCTGATGATTCTATCAATGGGTTGTCAATCATGTACTCCCCTCCTTTAAAGTGGACATTCTTACAGACTGGGCAGCTCCCATGGACTAGAACAGATTGTGCCATCATAATCAAAACCTGATATTTGTATGCTGTCATATGACACGAAGACTAGAGAAACCACCCTAGGGATGATCCACAAAGAGAAAAGTAGAGTCTTGGATCCAGAGGGATATGATCCAATGTGAGAGAAAAATAAACATGGGAGACACCAAGAGTCTGATGCTGTAAGAGAACACAAGAGACTGAAGAAATGAAAATATGCGTAGATGGTAGGGATCTGGGTATTCTGCCTTGATCCTTTGTTTATCAAGACCACTTTTAGAAACGGATCACTCTTGGTTATCCTTTGATTACTCTGATACCACCAAATACTAGGTGGTACATTCACTGTCGAGATGAACTCATTCTTGAGAAAACAAAACTTGTAATGTATAAATATGTGCATCAGGACTCAGTTTTGTTTGTTTGTTTCTTTTTACCTGAAATATACTTTCTCTTGATCTCAATGTCTGTTAGACCTATTGATCAAATGTGCCCACTACACCCAAGTCACTGTAATTATACTTATTCAACCAGTGGTAGCCTTGCTATTAGTACTCAGACTTCTATTTGTTTCTGAAGAGAATACCAAGAAATATATAATTCATCTGTGTGTGACTTGTAGAATGCCAATGGCTTGAAGTCATGAAACTTCTAACTTCTTTCTGAATCTCTAATTAATTCCATCTTTTCTACCATGTAATAGATTTTTTTGAAGGGTGAAGAAATGAATAATGGGAGAATGACTCTCATCTTGTAAAGAATAGAAAATATATCTTCCTATTTTAAGCAGATATTTCTCGGTTGGCCTCAAGGAACAGATCAAACAGTTTCTCAGACAGTCTACATGTTTGGGGTGATAGAGGATATTAATTGTCCAGAATACAAGATTTTTCTTTGCATAATTCTCAATGAAGAGCTTGAAGGATAAAAATATCTTGTAGATCAGGAGTTGGCAACACCATTTCAATAGGTATGTAAATAGGGAGATGTTCCCACCAGTAAGATAATGGTACAATTGTTTTGGGGGTAGCCAAAAACTTTCTGATTAGATTTGCAGCCCTTTCCACTAAAGGAAAAAAAAAAGAAGTGTATACTCAGTATTGTAAACTTGAGCCAACATCTGTGACTGAGGATATCACAGGTTCTGAGGTAGAGCATACTACTGATATTAAACTAAATGAATATGTATCCAAACTTGGATATTTATATTAATATACTTAGACCAGCACTACCATCCACTTTACCTAGAGAAGTGTATTTTTGAAGTAGTTAACATTTAATACAGTGACTCAGAGATGGTTAAAATGCTAAGAATGAATGATTGTTGAGTTCTCATCCCTAACCAGGACTCTCTGAGAAGTAATGAAAAACATGATAAAGAAGGTGGAAAGATTATAAGAATTAGAACATAGGGTGGAGTCCTGTAAAATGCTGGCTTTTGAATATGACATGGCTAATATAATCATGAGCATACAGCAGTCATGACTACCTCTATAAGACTGATAGAAATTAAAAAAGACACGAAAATAGGAGAGTCATTAGTTGGAAAGGAAAAGTTTGGTAAGAGTTGGAGGGGACAAGAAAAGTTAATGACATGAATATGTTCATTGTATATTATATACATGTATGAGATTATTAAAAATTGTGCAATCAAAAAAAAAAACAAGGAAGACCAGTTAAATAAAAGAATATTTCATTTAAATAAATGAAAAGAATAGAAAAAAATATTGTTTATCTGGACAACATCATTAAACCAAATATTACAAAGCTGTATAAAGTAAATATAACATTATTCAATATCCTATATTTAGCTATCTCTGGTACTTTCAAGCCTCCACAATAATATTATAGGGTTTACAAATAGTCAAAAAACATATAACACAAAGATGTATACTTGTGGGAAAATTATATCGATAACATAATAACATGTTTGGCAATATTGTCATTTTTAACTAAATGATCACTTCCTAGCAGGAGAATGAGCCAAAATATTACTGAGTATTGTCCACTGAGTACACTTATTGTCTAACAAAATGTGTCCCTATTGAGTAATACCACGATCAATAATATCCCAAACTTGTTGATATTTCAGCTACTGAAAGAAGACCCAAATACCTTCAAAATTATTTGATAATAAAATATTTTAAAGACAATATTACAGCACAATAGATGTTATGATGAGAACTTTCTAAATGTAAGGTATTAAAAACCAGTGCCTGGATAACCCTTGGTGTGGTCTTCCCCGGAGAAGAGTATCTCTCCTGCTCTCAGATTCCTTAATTACATGTAGTTCTTCGTGTAGGGTTGAAGTCTCATGGGCTTTCCCTGTGCACTTTAGTGTATCTATTGTTATCTTCATTCAGATCATGCTTTGACAGGAATGCTGGTGAGACTTCCAATACCAAATGGTCAACCCTGATAACACAGATTCAGGTAATATTATCCAAACTTACTAGGTTATATTTAGGGATACATATGCGTATACCTAATGTATGCTACAAAACTTAATGAAAAAAAAAGGCCACAAATTTGAAGAGATCAAGGAGGGTTATATAGAAATGCTGGAAGGGAGAAAAAGTAAGGGAGAAATGGTGGAGCTATCATCTCAAAAGATAAAATAAATGATTAATATAATGATGATTGATGGGGAGGCAGACATGTAGCAGCAGCATCCCTGCCAACACTGGCCTTGGATTTTGCAAGTGATGTATGTGATAATGGCTGATAGAGAAGCCATTAATGGACAATAACTTTTTAGCCTCTTTGATCCCTCTTCCAGTAGTACTTTTACAATCTGCTGTGTTCTTGTTTATTTCTTGTTCTTCCTTTTATCCTCAAGTCCTCCAGTTCACGTGCTCCATCCTTGAAGCACGAATTGTAGTTTTTATTCCTGTCTTTGCTTTTGGTATTCCACTTCAAATCTTTCTGTATCAACTGAACCCACAGGCCAGTACTCTACTGTACATGAGGTGCATAGCCAGACACTATAGCTTCACTCCAAGTCCTGCCTCTGGGATAGTAGTGGGATTATTTAATTTTATGCTGCTGAACTCCATCTTAGTTTTACATGGATGTCTTATTGCCACTATAATTTGAATTTGTATTTTTTTTCTGACGCTAAAATGACATGACTCCAAAGTGAGAGAACACGAAACTGGATTTTCTCAGATTCAAAGGGAGTTCCATGTCTGCACTTAACTTGAAACAACAACATATTTCAATGGCATCTGGGAGGGAGGCCAATGAACACAAGTGGTCATTTTCTTTATGAGTAGGATGAGGGGATTTGGGCTAGAATGTTTCTAAGATTCTTCATAGTTTTAGCTTTTAAAGACTCTTTACCTCTGGTTTTTAGGAAAGATGGAACCATATTGATTTGAGTTTCAAGATAAACACATTATTTTCAGCCATGTAATTTTAGAATTAGGAATGTATAAATTATTCATGCTTACCCTCCTATATTCCACACAAGGAAAAGAATGTCCAATAAGGATCAACTTGCTTGAAATCATTTATCAATTGAGTACAGAGCTGAACTTGGGCTTCTTGACGGTATTCCCTTGACCTTCACCATCTCAAAGAAGACAGTATGGAAGACTGTTTCCGGAGCACAAGTGTTCATAATCATCCGTGAAATTTTCACATCTGATATTTACTGAGGTTTTAATTTTCATACTTACCTATTGTAGAACCCATCAAAGAAAAACTTGTTGTTGCAGCTTAGTCTGATCTACTCATAGCAATGGGCCTGGCTGTGAACTTGAGCCTGAGATATTCATTCTTTTTCTTCTTGGTTCCTAGTGACTATATGCCCATGTTGGAAAAATACCCATATATCCTTGAGACAGCATACCCACAGTAAATTTACCTTTCTAAATTTACTCTTTCCCTCAGTGCCTTTTAATTGAAACATCCTACTCAATATCCAAAATCTTTCATCCAACTCCTTTAGAATTCCTGAGTGCCATTGAAAACTGCTAAGCAAAGACTGGAGAAGATGCAGCACTCTCTGGGCAGTGTTGATGCCTTTAATCAAAGAACACATGATTCCTTGAAGCGATTTCTAATCCATTTTAAAAGTTGCTTCTGAATTTCCAGGTGATTCTGATTCACTTCCTCCTCCTCCTCCTCCTCCTCCTCCTCCTCCTCCTCCTCCTCCTCCTCCTCCTCTTCTTCTTCTTCTTCTTCTTCTTCTTCTTCTTCTTCTTTTAATGTAATGAAAGCACATTCCTTGATGAGGGTATTCTAAAGAAGTATGAAGAAAGGGGACTCTGACTGCTTCAAGGCATGATCATTATTTTTTACTTGGGACCATAAAGTTAGTAGCCACTACCACATTTGCAGCCCCATTCTTTCCCCTCTAGCTATGAATTCTCAATGTAAACGCTACAGAGTGAGTGCAGTTTCACTAGTACCCAGTGTCAGCAGCTCATATAAAACCTGGGAAAATACAGTCAGGATTAGAAGAATCTGTAAAACCGTGAAGTCAGGCCATAGCGTGTAAAATACAGTTCCTTTTGCTGAGTACATAATTTATTAGGAAAGTTCTTCACTTGTAGGAAACCCACTTGACGCCTTATCCTTGGCAACTGCTTACAGTTTTGAGTAGGAAAAAAATTAATAAAATATTTTCTAGGATGAGAGTCCACCAATTTCTCAATAAATAATCTCCATGTCTGTGTTTCATCCACATTTCTCTATTCCCAGGCCAAGTTCTCCGTCTCCAACTTTCTTCATGTGTTATAAAATAAGTCATGTTCTTAAAACTAGTCTTAGAGCCTAGAGAAATCTGTAACTCATATGCATACCTGTTTCTATCTCTGCCATTTTCTGTTTTCTCCATGTACGGCTAAACCCACTGTCAAGTTCACTGCTCCAAGGAATGGGTATGTCATATTTGGACCCCAGTACTATTGAGTCATCCCTCTTTCCTTGTCTCTTAGCCATGTCAAGCTTTCTGGTAAGGAGATTATAGAGTTTTTTTTAGCATGGTTATTGTTTTCAGAATAAAATTAAGTATTTATAATTTTTTCATAATTATGTACAGCTTCAAAAATAGAAGGAGCCCTTCACTGTCAATTCCTATGTCTCAAAGTACAGTAAAATCACTGTCACAAGTACTTGGAGGTAGCCCGAGTCCCACTGTGCCCATCACTGTTCTTCAATTTCTGAGCTGCCTGTCCTTCCAAAGCCACAGAATCTTTACCAACACTCATCGCTACACATGGAGAACATCAGGCTCTCCTGAACATCAGGGCATGGGTGTGGGGATCAGCTCCAGCTTGTCTGAGGTTTTCTTCCTTCATTAATTTTCAAAGCTTCATTTCCTTTCAGAAAGGGAAGCCCATGAGTCATCTGAAACATCATATAATATCGTCATCTTGGAGAGTTCTTTCTATTCTGAGGAAAGGGTAGGAAGCTGTTTAGAGATTTAAAAAAAAAAACATTGTTAGATGAGGTATGAGAGGGAGAACGCTGAGGACACATCCTGTGGCTGTTGATCAGTGGAGGGCATGAAGGAAGGGACAAAGGAAGGACCCATCTAAGGCCCACACAGAGGGGGTTATAGTTATACCACCATTGCCTTTCTAGTGTTATCCACACCCTGAAGTCCTCATGTTGGGACTGGCAGGTGACAAAGACAAACCCACTTAGGGCAAGAACAGCTTATATGGAGTGGATAGAATGTGTGTGTGCTATAAATGTACATAATCTCTTGTTTCAAACTCTGCGTTTGTGTGAACTTGTCCCGGGGTAAAACCCAGGCTCCCTTTCTCATTCATCTGCAGAGATTTTTGTGTGGGGGAAAAAATCATCACAACTCAGAGTTCTAAACCACTTCCTTTAGGGTTTGTCTTTTCATTATTTGCTTCAGATGCTAGCAGTGTAGGAGCCTCAGCTCGAGCCCAGGGTAACCCATATTGGGATAGAAGAACAAGAAAAGGTGTCCAAAGCTCAAAGAGGGAGTAAGGAAGCATTATGAGTCTCCTCTGGTGTGTTTTTATGTTGCCTCTGAACTATTTTGTTTTCATATGTTATGTATCTCTTTCATACTGCATTCTTGAAAATTAGAAAATTCATAAACCAGTCACACTTTTAATTTTCAACATCACCAGTGGTATTATTTAGCTTTCATCTGTGGAACACTGATTACTAGCTAAGTATATTACTATGTGTATATGTGTGGTTTAATCATTATAACAACTCTGGGAGGCATCATTTCCATAAAGGCTCAGTGAAGTGAAGCATCTCATTCTGCATTACACCCATCCCTTGGTACTGAACTGCAATTCATGGTTCATGCTCACAGCTTGCGTAGAATCTGATTTTCTATGAGATGATATCTCAATATGTAGTTCCTTATGACAATAGGGGCCAAGGAGATTAATGTTGATGTTGCCTAAATCCGTGTAGAAGTTGTGACCAGTTATACTTTTCTATACTTGCATAATTTCCACAAATCATTGCCAGTTCTCACACTCAAGCCAGAGAGTGAATGAGGGTGTTTTACATATACTTGGGATTGCAATGACCATAACTTAAATTTACTGGAGAAGTGTGGCCTCATGGGTAAGCTTGGAAGTGGGGGGTCACAAAGTTCTTTCTATAGATCCCGATATAATAACATTCTTTTTTTCTTATAACCTGAGAAATTTCAACAAGTTCAAATAAGAAGCTAAGGATTTTATTTATGTGGAACTTTTCTCTTTCAATTCCAACTCACTCCGGTGTGAAAAAAAAAATGGGTGCTCTCTACCTTTGAGGGGTTTTAGAAATAATGCTTCTCTAGGCTACAGCTGGTACCAAGTGTTGGTCTACTGGAGAACTGGAAAAATCAAAGGCCTAAAACAGACCCGTGCTTCTCATTCTTCAACACATGTAGGGATGACCCAACAGTCTCAAGAAGTTGCAGATTCCTATTCTAGAGGAAGTTGGCACCTGCATATGTCTATTTCTCGGATGCTCCCAGGTGATGGCGCCAAGATAACTGTTGGAAAGCCACACTTTGAGTAGGAAGTGGGATTCATATAGAAGAACCCCTTCTTTGCCAATATTTAAAACTTTCTGGGCATTAATACAAATTATTTTAAAAATATTTATTTTCCATTAAAATATATTGTATAATATTCAAAATGCCCCATTTGGGAAAAATATGGCTTCCTCCCATTTTAGTTAGCCCCAGTCTCAATTGTGTAAATATGCTTTGCTCCCTACCCCCAACAAAAGCACTTACTTCCTAAGTAATCGGATAATATCTATTCTTTGTAGGGAATTCTAGAATGTTCTGCTGGCTTATTGCCCACAAAGTGACGACCTACCTACAGCATGTCACCTGGGATAGAAAACTAGTCCATCTGTATCTTTTATTATGTGCTAAGTTACCAGTTTTGCACTGGACAAAGGACAAGTGTTATTCCAGAAGTGTTTCTTAGGCCCTCTCTTTGCAGCCTGTGGAACCCAGGCTTCTGCTTACACTGGATGAAGTATACTAAGAGCTCGAGAACACAAAGCGAAACAAAGGCACTCATCTATCCTTGATTTGCCTAACTGTCAAGCTGAGCTTTTCTTTCCCCAGTGTATGGAAAGAGTGGGGGATTTGGATCAGACAGTGAAGAAAAACAAAATTCTGATCCAATCATTGTACAAAGTCATTTTTCTGTTTGGACAACCCACTCGGCTGTATATTTGCATCAAACACTTACACACTTTGTTGTTCTGATACATAGGCATTTAAAACATTTTCAATTCTAGTGCATTTCAATGGTTACATTTTGGGCTTGGAGTACAGAGTGCCTTCCAGGACCTCGAACACTAGTCAGTAGGAACGAAGGCACTAGGTCGGCACCAGTGTGACTTCTCCATGTTCAATGAGTTGTGTAGGTGCTGTCTCTGCAATTGGGTCTTACCATCAGTCTTTAGAGAGCAACCAAAAACCTTGGTAGTAGTCTGGGTTTTTTGGGGGTTTCCATGGGATCCCTTTGGCCAAGGACTGGATTAGATATGAACAATATCTGTCACCAGAAGTGTCTAGTTGGGGTTCCATTGGCCTCTTTATCTGATGATTTTATTTAGTTACCTTTCATACACGTACATATTTTAAGAAACTTCGACTGCAGTAGGTTTCCATAAGACTCCCAAACTGCCCGTAGTGTTAGCTCTCCCTCCTGTATCCTCTCCCCTACTCCCCTCTTCACTCCTAATTCCCGTTTGATTCTTCTGCTCTAGTCTCCTCCTGGCCTGCCCCATCCAGCTGTAACTATCTTGCCGCCTCCTAGGGATATCCTTCCCTCCCTCCTAGTCCCTTACTTTATACTTAACTTCTGTGCTTATATAGATTGTATCCTGCTTACTGAAGATTCAACATGTAACATCCACATATAAGTGAATATAAACCATATTTGTCTTTTGGGGTCTGGGTTACCTCATTCAGGATGATTTTTTTTTTCTAGCTCCAATCTGCAAATTTCATAAGTTCATTTATTTAACAGATAAGCAATATTCCATTGTGTAGATGTACCACATTTTATCTGTCCATTAACAGACATCTAGTCTGTTTCCAGTATGTATACACCAACCCAGCTATAAACTCTCGATATGCTGGTGCCATACTGTTACAAAACTCGTGGGAATGACCAACCAGTATCAGATTGGATTTAAGGCCAGTTCATGAGAGGCAACCCATACCTCATACTGCTTGGGTGGACAAGAACTTGACACTAGATGGGCAATGGTCCTAGGGAAAAACCAAATACAACTGTTCCACTAAAGGAACAAAGCAATAAAAAGACCCCTAAAAACATTGTTATACACATAGATCAGTGCCTTGCTCGTCATCAGAGAGGCTTCCCCTTGCAGAAGATAGAAACAAATAGAGACCCTTAGGCAGACAATGTTCAGAGAGAGAGAGACCTTGGAACACTCAGCCCTAAATGGGATGTCTCTATTAAATCCCTTGCCTCAGGGAAAGCCTTGTGGGAGAGGAGGCAGAAAAATTATAAGAACTAGAGGGCATGGAGGACACCAAGGAAGCAAGGCCTTCCAAATAGAGCAGGACTGACCCACATATGAACCCACAGAGACTGTGGCAGCATGCACAGGGCCTGCATGGGTCTAAGCTCAGGGGGTTCCAGTGCGGAGAGGGGAAATAAACACAAGCCCTAATCCAAAATCTAAGAATCTATCTCCAGTGGATAACCACTTACAAAGGAAACATCAGTTCTTTCCTACTGTCTCACTGGGTATACAAGCCACTCTTAATGGCAGGCCTCATGCCTAGCAGTAGATGGCCAACACAAAATGAACTCAACGACATTTTTGGAGGTTCTTTGTCTCAATGCTTTTTCAGGACTTTTTTTTTTAACTTTACAAGTCTTTTTCATATATATATATATATCTATATATATCTATATCTATATATCTATATATCTATATATCTATATATATATACCTGTATCTCTCTCTCTCTCTCTCTCTCTCTCTCACACACACACACACACACACACACACACACACACACACACACATATATATATATATATATATATATATATATATATATATATATATATATAGTGGTTTCCACTTTTGTCTTTTTATGGGATTTCCCTGTGTGCAAATGTGTGTATCTTTGTATCTCCATGTATTTCCTATGCATTTTCTTTGCCTTTTTTCTTCTGTTTGCTTTGTTCTGTTCCAGTTTTTGTCTTTATTGTATTTTAGCATCTAATATATATATATATTAGATGCCCATTTGTTTTCTAATAAGAGGGAAAGAAAAGGTGTGGATTTGGGTTGGAAGGGAGGTAACCTGAAAATTTTACCAAATCTGAAAATCTCCTGACAGCGTAACACCTTTTGAAAAACAAGTCCCAACCTGCACATCTTGAGGCGAATCCATGCCCTTTACAGGCTATTGGTCCACAACTTCACTAACCTAGACCTTGGCATTCTTCAGGCTCTGATACCTAGCCCCACGTCTCTGCCCCACGTAGAACACACAGTGTTTGTGTCCCACAGAGACCAACAAGAGAATTAGTGTGTCATGTAGAGGCCTAAGGACTGTTTCATCATTTCTTAGTTATTAGATTTTGGGTAAACTACTCTTGTAGCACTGGAATTAGAAAAGTGGAATTAGAAATATTTTCTTTGTAAGATGTTTGTGTGAATTACATAGACCTACTCTGCTGAGGTATGTAAGGCAGGTAGTGCATGGTTGGCATTGTATATATACATCTTCATATAATTTTAAGATTCGGGTATACTCTGATATGCCTTTACAATAGCATTCGGCCCATCCCAGTAGCAGCTAGAATAAGCCAATATAATAGGAGACAGTCAGCTTTGTAACTTTCTAATCATGTCCCTTGAGAAAACAAAAACTCTCCACCATAATTTGGATCCTTTAAAATTAGCGACGACAGGAAGGTCTGTAAGAGAATGTCAAGATTAACTGGCATGTGCACTTAAGCGATTAGCAATGAGCCCAGCCTAGTCAACATTGACAAGCATCAAAAGTTCCAGAATGTGCTGAGTGACGTCCAGAAGGAGGAAGTGCTTCTGCAAGTTGTACTTGAGTTTTTTTTTTTTTTCTTCCCAGTGCTCACTTTCTCTATGTGGCATCAGACTGGGGCCCTGGGAGCCTAGTGAGATGCTCTGGATTGATGTACTGAGCACTCAGAAGTAGAAGCTGAAGCCCACGGAAGTCTGGGACCAGCCCAGGCCACACAGGGAGCTAATGTTCAAACTGATTGGGGCTCTGGCTGTTTCATGGTTCCCTTGGGTCTGACCTCTCTGCCACCTCTCATTTCTGTGCCTTTTGACCTACAGGAGTGCACAGCAAGGCCTTTGACAAATAAACAGTGGCCTAGAGATTAAACTGCACCTGAAGCTGGTTATGTGGTTCACTGAGCATTTGAACCAACAGCGGAAACTCCTCTACCCAGACTGCAAAGGGATTAAGTCCATTCTCAGACTTGTACTGTGAATTACTGCCCACTTATTAAGTCCCAAACTGAGAACAGAAATACAGCTTATTCAAGGGACTACAGTACTGTTACCCTTTTAAAACAAACAAAAGCTAAAAACAAAATCATACAGTTGAACTTTACATGAAAGCAAAAATTAAAGATGAAATCATAGCAAAAACAGTAAACAACAGATAAATAAATAAACAAACAGGAATGGACAGTATTTAGCTGTTGAAGAAAAACAATCCAGACAATCTTCCTATTGGTTATCTCAAATGCTATATATGGAAGGAAAATGAGGAAATGGATATGACATAGGGAATAATTCTGTTTCTTCCAGATTTTCAGTCACATGACAGCAGTTAACTTTAGATGTAGTAAAATACCAAAATTTGAAAGTCTGTAGTGAACACCTCCTATTCATAATGTAAGTTGAGCTTAAATAAGTGCTAGGGGATTAGAAATGTGGTCCTGTGACATGTGACCATGTCTCAGAATGTGGGACTTCTAATGCTGAATCTCAGACCAATAGGAAAGTTGTTCACTTTCCTCATCACAGAGACATTATGAAATATGATTCCCCAATTTCCTTTGATTATCAGGTATCAACTACACCATAGACAGAGTCATCTTATATAAGTTTGGAGAGAAGGTCACCATTTTAGATGGATGACCAGGAAGACCTTGTTGGAATAAACAAGTTTAGCATTTGATTTTAAAAGTGAATGGAGTGTCTGCGGATGGATAGTGAGCAGTTAAGAGCATCAGCATCAGCTGCTTTTCCCAAGGACCTGGGTTCAATTCTCAGCACCCACATGGTGACTCAAAATTATCCCAGGGTTCCAATACCCTCTTCAGGTCTATGAGAGCACCAGACACATGTGGTACACAAGCATGCAGACAAAACCTATATGAACATTAAAAAAGAAAAGGTAATGTGGGGTTGACAGGCAAAGGTACAGCACTAAGATATTAAGCAGAAGGCTTGAGATGTGGCTCAGCAGTTAAGAGCACTTTATGCCCCCAGATGACACAGGTTTTATTCCCATGATGCTGCAGCCCAACCTGGTCTTTACTGATGATGCCTTTCCTTGCTGTCCTGTGTTTTCTCCTCCAGATACCTAAGTGCTTTGGGGAACTACAACCTGGTTCTACACTCTCTACCCATTGTTTATTGCACCCCAGAAAGTTTCTTACCAGGCTCTTATCCTGACATTTGTAGCCTCACACGATTTGCCCCAGACTGTCTTTCTGCCTCCATCACTACAGGTTCTTGCTGTAGAACAAATTGCCACAAACCCACAAGCATCACACATCTGCTTACCACTAGCTCTCCTGTCCAGAGGGATAGCAGTTCCCTGCAATATAGGTAGATTCTCTTCAGTGTATCACAATCCAGGAGGATTGAGTTCCCTCTGTAGCCTCCAGGGAAAAAAACTTTCCAAACTCAGTTTGTTACTTGAAAAATTCACTTCTTTGAGCTTGTAGGATGGAGATCCTTGAGGACCATTTCCTTGCTGTCTGTCAGCCACTGGGATACACCCAATGACTCTAGGTTGTTCATACTTATTTTCCTTACCATGTAGTCTGCTGCATCTTCACATCAGTGAAGCTATAATGAATCTTCCTTGGGCTCGGGATGTCTATTCCTCTTCTGTCACCAGTTGGAGGAGACTGTCCAGTTTAAAGTCTCATGAGCTCAGCCCAGGGCCATCCAGATCATCTCCCATTGTGTCATAAGCAGGGAATAAAGGGAAGGAATACAGCCCTTCATATCCACAGTTCCATGCAGGTTGTATATGTGGGCAGAAGTAGAACATTTCAGGAGCCATCAAAGAATTCTACCTATCATAGTTATGCTTCAAAACTGCTCCATCCACTACCTGTCAGTCAAATGAGGTTTAGTCCATGCCTTGAACAAGGCAGCATTGCCCCTACCAGAGAGACTTTGCATTTGTGATGACTGCTGTTTAGATAAAGGTTTTGCTTTAAAAGCCACCTCTGCAATGATGACATTACTTCCTCTCAGCATGATTTCCAATTTGTATGCCCTGCTAACTGTCCCTGTGGGTGCATTGCTGTCTGTTTCCTGGCTTTCACTGTAAACCAACCCCAACACTCCAGTCTGTATGTGCTACTGGAGAGACAGGACTTGTCTCGTTCATTGTATGCCTAGTGCTTTAGTCAGTGTCAGCACTTCATGTGCTCAGTCATTGTCATGGCAGAAGCATAGGAATGCCATTAGAGTTGGAGAAGTGAGTGTTGAGAGAGGAGGATACAGTGTTTAATCCTTTAAGTTCTAGGCTGTGATTGGCTGGTTAAGAATCTTTCACACAGTCCTATGAGTAGCAGGATTATCTCCTGAAGCCTAAGGGTCTTTGAAGTTGTGGGGATTCCTCAAGAGAATTAAGGGCATGCTGTCACCCATTCTCCTAAGCAGCATATATAATGCATATTAGGATAGGATCACCCCCAGAACCCATCATATCCCCATTTTGCCTCTTTGAATATACCATCCCATCTGAACTTATCCAGAGGAATGAATGACAGACAGTCTTAGGTGTATAAGATGTTGAGTCCAGACAGAACATGAATGCACCTGCAACAACAATCATTCAGTGTCAGTTCCTAAACACTAAGAGGATACCAAAACACATCCAAGGTGATCACAATTGCCTTCCTTCTCGTTGACTCAGCATGTGCACCTTCATTACTACAAGCTGGACAATGGAGGGGGGTGCAGTTTTCCACATCTATAGACTGTTAAGCCCTTATGTTACAATACTGTTAAAAAAAATGATGGCTATTTTTGAGAGAAAAAGAATTTCCCCATGTAACCCATGTTGGGTACATGTGCACAATAAACTCCATGGTTTTAGTACTTTTAAATAATGATATTTATTGCTATATCAGCTGTTTTAACATATTTTCTCAGTTATTTGGGCCTTAATTTTATCTATGGCCCACATTAATATGTGGTTTACGGGACCAAGCTGTACACAATACTTGTTTATGCATTTTATGGAGTATCATTATCCCTATTTCCTAGTAATTTTACAGTAATTTGAATTTTTATTGGATGTATGATGATCCTTTAACATTCTGAACCAAAGATGGTCAATATCAAACTCTAATATTTTACATCAATTATTTATACACACTGTATATACACACAAAATGATTTTCAAAGTCATGTATGGTATTTTATATAGATGTGTATATATACATACAAAAATCAATAATGGCTTTTGTTTATATTCAGTGGTCAATCACTGAATATATGTTTATAAGGAGTTTGTAAGTATGTTCATTCATAGAATTACAGTCATCCTTGGAATCTATAGAGGACTGGTTCCAGGCCCTCATTCAATTGCCCAAATCCACAGATGCTCATGTCTGTTACAGAAAACTATATAAAAATGCTATAGCATTTCATATAATCCCCCCACACATTCTCATGTTCTTTAAATTATTTCTACATTATCATATCGAATACAATGTAAATAGTATGCAAATAGTTGCTATTCTATACTGTATAAGGAATAATGGCAAGAAATATCTCTATTTGTTCAGCACAGACCCAAGATTTTAGATATTTTTGGTCTGTGGCTGGTTGTGGAATCTGTGGGTATGAACGGACAGGAAGACAGACAACTCTTCTACCATGATGGGCAGATGTGTGGTCTGTGGCTGAGGTTTAGCTGGCTGAGTCCAAATCTAAGTAACTTCAAGAAAGTGCTACCTGCTTAAGCCTTTTAATGGTCAACCAGGAATTTCCACTCTGGTTACCTCAGAGTAAACTGAGATCTCACTGATGTAAAGTGACAGGAGTTGCCAGGTTTGATCTGACTCAGGAGATTTTGCCAAGAGTTTCTATGTCCCCTGGGCTGGAGACCAAAATACATAATTAATTTTTGCCCAGACCTGTGGGAGTACACATGACTTGTCATAAAACAAGCTACTGGCCTTCCCAGCTTTGGAGGGTATTCATTTCACGAGAGAGCGTGAGGTAGAAGCTATTAGTAAAACTATGTTGATCTTCTTTCAGGGGAGGGAAAATTGAGCCCCGGGGTGAAAAGGAGAAGGTTCAGAAAGAATAGCTGATGTGTGTGAGATAATTCTGTTTACATGGGTAAGAGGTGTCAAAGTGGCATTACTCATGAGACTGATTGGAACAGAATGTTGCAAATCACTTTCAAGATTTTTGTTGGACTTTCCCCATATTTTTGGAGGCCAGAGTCAGGATTACTGGCTTTGGTAATTAATCCTTCGTAGCCTACATTCTTTGCTACTGAGAAGAGGAGTGATTCAGGGGCCCAACCTGCTAAATCAAGATAGTGTGTGACCTCTGGAAGCAAGAGGACTTTTCCTCACTTGGCCAGAAAAACAGAATCCGGGAGCGTTGTGATGGTTAAATCAACAGAGGTGATGTTTCTGCAGAGATTTCTGAGGAGATACATTTGGTGCATTTTGAGAATGAAATATATGCAATAACAAATTCAGGCAACAGTGTTGATTGGGTACTGTGTGAAATTACAGAAGGGGCCTTTAAAGAGCTCTAGTATTTTCAAACAAAGCATGCATTTCAATACCAGTCTATCATGGTTTATCTTTCAGGGCTGCTCTGTTTGCCTGTTTGTTTGCTGGGTTTGGATTCATATGAGCCAGTATATTAATACCATAGCTGGATATAAAGATACTTCATCAGTTTGCTCTGACCAAAGCTAGAATGCTCATGGGATTATCTTGTCAGTGTGTCCCTTATCTTGGTGCCACTCTGCAATTAGTTCTAATGCCCTCAGACACTAATTCAGACTCCACTGGCATTATGTAGGTAAATTTTTTTCTCTTTGCTTTTTGTCATGGAAAAATCAAATCACTGTTCTCCTATGAAACCAATTATGTTTTATAAAAGAGCAGAATTGGCCCCTTTAAAAGAGTTAAGATCGAAGGGGTCATGTTTCCTAGCACCCGGGACACAGGAGTCTGGTACAGTTCATCACTTTGAGAGATATTTGTAATAAGTAAATACAATTATATGGTGATTTTTTCTGTAGCTAAAATAAGTCATCCAAAGAGCATAAACTTCTGAGACCAAGAAGGAATATTTTGATTAAGTTTACCATTATATATTTCCAACTTTGCAAACAGTAAATGCTTCCTCCCTCTTCAAGCTTTAATATCAGCCTGAGGTGGGATGAGTCACAAGGGAGAAAGGATTTTCATTTTAACACATGAGATACCTTCCTGATCAGTGTTTTCTGTATCTGGCCTCATGGCAGAATCTGGCTTTCTGTTTTTTTAGGGCCCAAGTCATTATGTTCTGTAATTTTTCTGCTCTTCTGTCCATGTTCATGGGTGTACACTCCTTGAGAACTAGACTTTCATGAATTAAATGGCTTGATAATTGGAGTTTCTACTTTGTGCCTTCATCATAGTAGGGGCTTTAAATGGGGCACTGGATGATCATGTGGCAGAGTTATGACGATTAAAAAAAACTCTATTGTTATGTGTAGGCACATAGGAAATGTGTGTAACTGTACCATGATTCAGGCAAGGGTGTCAGAGACCAACTTTGTAGGGTTCGTCCTGTTTCTTGCACCTTTATTTGGGTTCCAGGAGTTGAATTAAGGACATTAGGCTTGCACAGCAAATGCTTTTACCCATGGAGCCATCTCATAGACCCTGGAAAGTGTTTTTGAAACTGCTTCACCCGTCAAGTTCTGCATGTGGTGTATCTGTTTCACCCAAGCATGACTAGCTTCATCTAATCCCCTGTTTGCCTTGACACACACAGTCTAAGTCCAACTGTACACTCACCATAACTTTGTACCTGGTACATAACACATACTCCATGACAGCAGCTGCACGCACCCTAAGTCTGCTCTCAATTTCCACCTTTAAAGGGGGAAAGGGCAGGATTGCATTGGTGCTTAGTGGTTGGCAGAGCATTTGCCTAGCACGAAAAAAGCCTGGGGACAAAGTGGGGTCAATTTATATAATACACACAACTCACACACACACTCTCTCTCTGTCTCTCTCTTTACACACACACACACACACACACACACACACACTTTCTCTCTCTCTGTCTCTCTCCGAACAGAATCCATATTTCTTTCATTCCCAGAAACCAAGTTTTTCTAATAATTACTTGAAATCTCAGATAGTGATGTTCTGGCAGCCTGTTCTAAGTAGACATCCTTAAATAATTTGTTTCCTGGAAATCAGCTTGATGACCAGGCAATTGTAAAAGCTGCTGTTGTTCCTTAACTGTGAACACTATAGTTCATTAAACTGTCTTTGCATCGATGTCTCTTTTCAAAGATGCCCTGCTTTGGAGACTCATCATGACTCCAGTTTCCCTTTAGGCAAGCTTTTTTTTTAGTCTTTGTTCATTCTGACATCAAACATCCTAGATGCGGAGAGAGCAAAGACATGTGAGGTGAGTTTACTTCCTTCCCATGCCTTAGTACAACATGAACTTTGGAGGGAGGGTTTGCAAGCTGTTTAAAGTCTAAAATACTTGCTCCCTGCCTTTTGAGTATTTGTGTTTGAGGCTGAGAATCTTATCAGCAGATAAGGGCATAGAGGCAGCCATCCCACATTCCACAAAGTCACTTCCAGATGGCGGGGAGACTCCAGGGTGAAAAACTCAAGCTCCTCAATCAGCTCAAACAGCCCACACCTTTCCTGGCCCATTTGTTCGGCCTGTCATGAGTCCCCTCACATCTCAGGATGGGCCAGGGTGCCTGTTTAATTCACTCCCCACGATGACATTTTGGTGAGGGCAAGTCAGGTATCACTGAAAACAAATTGAAAACTCCACTTTTTTGTTCTTCTTCATTGGCTTTCATGGTCACTGTTTTCCAGAGATTCTGGCTCAATTCAAATAGCAACCATGGTAGTTTTTTCCAAGGATCCACTGATCCTTTGTTTTGTTATTTTCCTTGTTTTTTTTTTTTTGTTTGTTTGTTTTCTGATTCAGTCTGACAACTTGAACATAAGAGCTTTCTTTTCTTGGTGCCAAGGAAACAATGGCATTTTTCAGATCTCTTTCTCTCTCTCTCTCTCTCTCTCTCTCTCTCTCTCTCTCTCTTAGTTGCAGAGACACCACATTTGTTATTTTTCAATCCTTACAAGAGAGCTAAAGTTGCATGTTGCTGAGTTGCAAGTGAAAAATTGTCTATGAATAATTCGGGGTGGGGAGATCTTAATTCTGCTCAGAATGACTTGAGAACTTACTATGACCTACCTCTGGGTAGTTTTCTCTAAGAAAAACACTATTATCTTTGAAAAAGTTCCATTCTCTGAGAAAATGTACATTTGCATTTTTGTAATTTTCATTTAGGAATGTCTTTTCATTGAAGGAAAAATTGCAAAGGTACTATAATAGAATGTTACTATATTCACTTCACCAACTTTAATGTTAATGTCTTACGTATCCACGATATATACAACAAAGTAACTGTATCACAGTTCTTCAGTGGCAGACATAGAGACTGCCTAGTGTTGCAATTTGAATCTATGTTTCTATCCAAAAGTTCTATTTTGAAAACTAGTTCCCAAGGCAGTAGTACTAGGAAGTGGAAGCTTAGGGAGCTCATGAGAATGTGTTTGTTTGTTTGTTTGTTTGTTTGTTTGAGACAGGTTTTTCTGTGTAGTTTTAATGCCTGTCCTGGATCTCATTCTGTAGACCAGGCTGGCCTTGCACTCACAGAGATCCACCTGGCTGTGCCTCCCGAGTGCTGGGGTTAAAGGTGTGCGCCACCATGGCTCAGCTGAGAATGGCTTTTATAAATAGTATTGGTGCCCTTATATAAGAGACTTCTTGGAGCTTATATGCCTTTTTTTCTTTTTTGTTATGTAAGGACAATGAAGGTATCTACCATCTAGGAGAAGAGATGGAATCTGCTGGTGTCTTGAGTCTGGATTTCCCAGCTGCCAGAACTGTAAGTAATAGATGCATCCTTTTTATAAATTACCTAGTATTGTAATTTGTCATAGTAGCCTTTGAAGGTAATTACGTTTCATATTTGCATCAATGACCCTTATCTGTTACATAATCTGATTAGGTTCCCTCTTTGCATGTAGACATCATGTCTCTGTAAATCTCCAGTCTGTGACAGATATTTTGGTTTGTTTTTGTCGTCTTTGGCATATTTAAAAGCTAGTGTCAGGTATTCTGTAGTTACCCCTCTACACTCATCCATTCAGTGCTAATGGTGAGTTAGCCTCTTCCAGAGTACTCTAAGGAGACAAAGTGGAGAGACAGAGCATTGCGTAGACTTTAAATAAAAACTAAAGGGTCATCTCATTTTTAAAAGGTAGGGAGTGAGATCCAGGAAACATAAAGAGAAGATGTTTGTTCTTTTTACAAAATTGAGGCAGTTGTCCAAGCTAGAATTTGTACCTCTACCTTCAGACTTTTGAGGCAGTGTTGGAATCCTGGGCATTTTAATTCCTAGGTAAGTCTGATTCTCAACTGTACCTCTATGATGGCTAGAGACTGGCCCCACCTGCTTTCCTGAGTTCACAACACATGGCATCCACTGAAAGGACTAGGAAAATAGAATCAAAGTGCATTTTAGAGAACTGGTCGGGAATAGATGAGGATGATTCTTCCAGATCAGTCCCAAATAGAAAAAGAAAGGTCAGAATGAGATTATAAACTCTAGGCAGATTACCTGAAGACCCTTAGCTGCTCAAGTGGAGAAGGAGGCTAGGGAAGTCCTGGAAACAGTAGCAATATTGCCCAACCTTAGCAAGCAAATCTCTTTCCTCACTCCAGGTCAGAGTGCTTTCTGCCTACCTGAAGGAAGTGGAAGGCACAATATGTGGAATTTAGAGGTTTTCAGTTGTATTCCTATGTATGGGTGTCCTGATCTCATTGGCCATTTGCTGAAGTTCAGACATGCCCTAGCAAAGAATTACGATTTTTAAACCTCTGGGCTTAATGTCTGGTGTGAATAACTGGGTCTCATAACACAACCCTAAGCCATCTAATGTCCTTCAGGAATGATTAACTCTGCTTCATGGAATGTTCCAGAAAGCAAGCTCATGATTCATTCTTCATGATCAGAAAGTAGCACTAGCACATGGTTCTTCATGGTTTGTGTCACATTCCTGCATATGGAAGGGCTTCTCCTGACATGCTGTATTGACTTTTCCTTGATGTACAACAGGTGTAGTGTTGAGTAATCTTATGCTTTGAAACAAAGATAGAACAAACAGAGGACAGGATTTAGGATTAAGAACCCTGTGCTCCTTCAAGTGAATATAGAACCAGAAAAGGGTGCACATAGTCATATTTACCTAAGCTGTGCCTTTATTATGTTCAACTAGACTAGCAGTTTTAAAAGTAGAAGCCTTGGGATTTTCCTCATTGTGATAAGACAGCAACAAGGGTTAAGGTCCACCCAAATATTTTTCTACCAATATTTATAGTACTTTAAATTGAAGATTCTGCCATCAAATAGATCTAATACTGGCTATGTTCTTGGGGCAAGAGGATTTTCATTTCTTTGTCTTGGTTCTATCAATTTTGAATCTTCAAGGCCATTGGTGAAGATTAAATGGGTAATGGTATACAAACACTTTGTATATGCCTGGTGTCTTTGGAGGGAGTTATAATGCCCTTCCAATGTAGAGATAGACCAAGGAAGGTCTTACTTGAGTTCTTCCCCTGTGGTTACTACCTTCAACAATACATAGGTCATAAGCATGGGATGCTAGACCATGCTGCGAAGCAAGAGATGATCAGTCAAAGTCTATCATAGCTTGAGAAGTGGTAAGGAAGCAATGGAACATTCTCTAGCCTTTGCAAGGGGTGGAAGACTTTGCTGCTATTGTCTGTCCTGTCCTACTTTTCTTACCTCAAGTGTGCAGTGCTATTCTTGGTCTATGGGTCTATGTATTTTGAGAGCTGTAATGAGGTACCTCTTAGCATCCCTTGCCATTTTCAGGCAGCTTTTACTAGCTGCCTCGGCACTGGGACAACCTAGCAATTTAAGAGCTATAGTGGATGAAGCTGGAAATAGAGAGACCCACAATTCCAGAAAGCTGAAGTGGGAGTAAGTCTGTGGGTTCTCTCCTTCACAAAAGAAGAATGCTAATGTGGTGGAAAACCAATCACACAAATGTCCCTAAAGGACTAGTAACTTGGCTTTCTACCTCTCCTCCTACCTCCTGTCCAGAGAGTACAGAAGGATGGATGATCTCTTAAGTAGCAAAGAAATAGCATTCTCTAGTTGAGGAGTTAATGGAACAATGAAATTCTTCATTCACCCAAGGATTGGCTTTGCGAAAGTTTCTTGATCATGATTCATGTTGAGCTCAAATTCTACTAGCATGGGAATAAATTCTAAGAAAGTAAAGATGTCAGTTAAAATAGCTTTGGAGGCAAAAAAAAAAAAATGCAACCCTTAAAAATGCCTTCAAGTTCCAAATGACCAATCATCCTTTCCTTTGCTACAGCACACAACATTCTAGAATTTCAAAGCCGGTCTTTTCTGCACATGATTTTCCAAAGCCTGTTATAACTATGAAGCTATGAAGTCATTCCATGGTGTAATTATTTCTGGATCTGCAGCATTCCTCTTAGAAAGTACCTATTCTCTGACACTACAAGACAGGGCCTTGGTTAAAAAAAAAATAACAAAATAACCAAAAATACAGGATGATGTCTGTTTCAAAGGAACCTTGCAATTCTTTCTTCTCTTATGGCTGGGAATAAAGAGAGAAAAATGCTGTGTGTGTGTTGTGTTTTGATCAGGTTTCCACTCCCCCAAATGTTGTCCTTGCTTTAAACACAGGATGAAGGAAATGCTTGTCTCCAGGAGCTGACACATCCCTGGTCATATTTCAGATACAATTAGCCCCCATTGATGGTGGTGGCTGATCTGTCAAGTGAGTAGCTAATCTTATCTGTGGTTCACAAATGACTCAGATGGTAGCTTGTGACTTTGATTACTGGGAGACTGGACCCCATCAGAGGGCTCTACTCCAAACAGTGATCTCTCCAGGCTCCTGCTCCAGGAGATCAAAGCCCTCTCCCTCTCACTATCTGCAGGGAAGCTCATTAGAGGGAGGCTGTCAGGGTTATAATCACGCAACAGTTTTACTTCTGGGTTATAACGCTTTCCCCTTCTTATCAGCCTGTGAGGTCCAAAGTGAGAAGGATAAAGGAGGTACAGATGACATACGATACATTTAATAGGCTCACTGGTGACTGCTGGGGCCCCAGCTCTCTGCCACTGTGGCCTCACTGACTACTGAAGGACTACCCACCCCCATCCCCCAAACTGGAAGAATTAGGCTTTATTCCTAAATAAGAAGGTGGAGTGGGTAGAGGAATTCATAGTCCCTAGCAGTTCCTTTACTGCAGTTTCCAGTCCAAAGATGAGCTGTCTTGACATTTCAGAGCCAATGTGAACTTGGACATTTTGCTGTGAATATTTGAATAAAAATTCATGCTTCCTTCGTGGGACTTAATGCACAGATTTGAAAAGTCTCTTTACAGGAAACCTCCTATGGTCCTTTGACTTATTTCCTGGATTCCTTTTCCTTTTCCAGGATTGAGCTAAAATCCCTTCATTCTGGTTGAAATGCCGCTCTGTGTTCCAATAGTCCCTGGGGGCGGCGGGGTGACGGGGGTCGGGGGCTGTCACCCACACCGCTTCAGCCGTACCTGCCTTTGCTACCGTTCAGTTTTCTCTTCTTTCCTGAGAGTCCACAGAATATCCAAGGGGGGGTCTCCCCTTGATAGACATTTGACCTTCAAATGAGTTAAAAGTTTCATGTGCGGAAGAAATTTACAAAGCCCACTGAGACAGCTCTGTGTTTCTTGTGAGGCCTCATTCTCCTTTGGAGTTTCATTGAAACCCATGTAGATGAGAGTGCGTCTGACACAGGGCCCACAAATTTAGATTTCTAACGAGTCCCCAAGATAAGAACCATGGATCAAACCTAATTTTCCTATTTGTAGGTGGAGAACTGAGGTTTGGATTGGAGAAGTAGCTTCTCTAAATAATATACAAAGGCAGAACCATTCAATCCAAATGTAAGCTCTACTTTTCCTGGGCCTGTCTGTTGTCTGTCTCTGTCTCTCCCTCTCTCTCTCTCCCTCCCTCCTTCCCCCCTCCCCCTCCCCCTCCCTCTGCACATTTATGTGTTGCATGTTTGAAATGCATAAGGGTAGACTCCCCTCCTCCCCACCCCCCAACAGCTGTCCATTTCATAGACAACTTTCAAGCCCAGGTCTTTTATCTTCTATCCTGTCACCTTGCTGCCAGGCACTAAAATACTTAGGGGAACCCATGTCACTTAAAAAACATTATAAAGAGATGAGAAGATTTCACGGTTGGTTGACAGGGTCGCCATCACCTGCCTCAACTCTACTGTCAGTATAATCTCGACAGTCCACACAGTGCCAGCAGCTCTCATGGCTGGGTGGAATGAGAAGCAACAGCAGTGATTTTGGGAGTGGGTGATTTAAACTGGGTAGATCAAGGGTTAGCTTCACTTCCTTACATCCCTTGTAGTATAAAATTTCTCAAGGGACTTAAATTCTAGGAGACGTATTTTTGTTGTTGCGTAAAGTAGGAAATGAATTTACTTCATAGGGTTATTAGGATAATTAAAAGAAGGAATCTTTAAATCATCCTTGCCAGGTGTCTAGAGCAAGCAGAGTGTTTGGCTAACCTCAATTCTTATCTTCCTTTTCTTTCTCCCTTCACTCCCTTCCTCCCTGCCCCCCACAGTTACCTAAGATCATTAAAACTTGAGTTAAAAAGGTGTAACTCAGAAGAAGGAAAATAACATTTTCGCTTTCTCCCCTATGTAGCATTGATTGAATAACGGTTCTTTCCTCAACATTAATTGAACCATGTTCCCTCTCAGTGAAATCATTCCAAACATATGGGAAAGAAATTATTTGTATTTAAAATAATAATCTTTCCATTAAATATAATTTAGAAGGCATTAACATTAATTGTAATTATAATGGAGTACATGTCTCACACATTATATGATGAAAGAAAACCAGGCACACTTCAGGAATTAGTGACACACTTATCAGAATATTAATCTCCTTTAGTTACCCTTTAAGAGAATAAATAATCACTCAGTGACTGCTAATATAATAGATTACCCTTTGGCTAAGATGGATGATAATTTAAACTTTAGCAGAATTTATTTATTTAACTAACTGAAATCATGAGTCAATTTTATTTATTTTAAGAGACAATACAGTAAAAACAAGAAAAACTTGAATAATTTAAATTATAATTAACTTCTGTGAGAGAAAAAAAATTCATCAATTCTGAATGAAACAGTGAACGTGTATCTGAACTATATATTAATTATGCATGTGTTAAATGGACTCTTGGAAACAGCCTTAATTAAGTCTCAGGCTAATTCTTAGAGTGAAACCAATGCAATCACCTAAAAGTACATATCTTTTTATTTTTTTAGCTATGTAATTTCTGAGACATTAGACAACTGTTTCTGTAATTGGCTCACAGCGGCTGTTAAGATCCTGAATAAGTTTTTATCGACTCAGTTGTAATTCTTTTTTTGCTCCCATCATGGAGTACAGAGATCTCATTGCTGAGAAAGAGCCCCACCTGCATTCTGTTTATCATAGCTTTTACAGATACACCCGACAGCAGTGTAATTTCTCCTGGTCGCTATTTTATGATTGTGCTGCGCAGTGTCACTGACAGGTAGGACTCACTCGTCTCCCAGTTTGTGAGCAGTTGGCAACCTTAGCCCATGACTGCGTGTGATCTCTGTGCGACTATGAATGCTACCATTGGAAGGTGCGGGCTCTTTACTTCCATATAGGGTGGTTTCAGCCACTCAACACTCAGGCTCTCTCTGCCTTGCGTTTCTTAGAAGGAGGGAGAAAAATAGCAGGAGAAAGGAGGAAGGACATACTTGGTTGGCAGGTTGGGAAAATAGATTGTAATTATCTGCTTTAGAAAGCCAGCTTATATATCAGAGAGAAAACCTCTATTGACCCTAAGATTCTGCCCCTCCAGCCATCTGAGGTGTTGCCCATGCTGCTAGTTGAGACAGTAAATTTTTCTAAAAATGCAGTGAAATATTGGTAGCTCCACCTGGTTGGAAATCTAAAACCACCCTCCATAGGTATCATATGAGTAAACTCAGGATAACGGTTCATTTACCTACTTACTTAGCTTTGCTGGTCTATAGCAGGGCTTGTTACAATCCTGATTCTCCTGTCGTAAAGAAAGCAACTCCAGACCAATAGACTGGAAAACAATGCTAGAGTTCTACAGAATCACACAGCCATCCAAACCACAGTTACACTAAGATAGGATTCCATGTCATGACCATGGTGAGTTTAAAATGTCTAGAAGATAGATGAAAAATGGACCAAAAAATGTCATCACTTCTTAAGATTCTCCATTCCCAGACATTTTTCCAAGAAAGCCAGGGCAGGTCCCCTAAATGAATGACTAGTATTCCTGCCTTCTGTTCCAAATCACTCCTTCAATACCTTCTAAGTCCATGTATCTTCCTATCTTCCCTCTCCTTTAGATGAGACCACTCTCACAGGCAAGGTTTTAGAGTTTTATGAACAATGAAATGGGATATTGTCATGTACATCTCAGCTTTTCTGAGACAGACACGAGGTCTTCCACAAGCCCCAACATAAGACTCCAACCATAGTTGTCACCTAGACATGTGCCTTATGCTTTCTTGGAATACAGACAGGTGTTGACAGTTTTCTGAAAACCTTAGCCTCTTGAGGATGTGGAGGGGGTAATATGAGCTGCATTTGAATAATGCTTTGTTCTAGGGTAGAAGTAGCTCATGACAGTCCCAACCAGATGATGCCTGAGATGTTGAAAGCAAAGACTAAGATTCCTGCCCTAACTGTAAGTCCTGGTTTCTGAATAGGTTCATCATACTGGGTACTAAAGCAGAGGACTGATTCTTTCTAAGCTGAACAGTAGACCCTTGCTTTGATTCTGAGTCTGTAGAGTAGACATCCAGAGAAGTGAATGTCTTTGGAATGTAGTTTATTTATTGAGGCCTTCCTCTGTGTGTAATTTCGTGTCATCAGTAAGAGTTGGGAGGCCTGTTCATGACTTAAAAGCATTTGAACTCTAGCTAGAAGGTGGAGGAAAAGCCTATTCCTCTAATACAGTGGTTCTCAACCTTCATAATGCTGTGACCCCTTAATATAGTTCTTCATGTTGTGTTGACCCCCTCAATCATAAAATTATTTGCATTGCTGTTTCATAACTGTATTTTTGCTATTGTTATGAGTCATAAATATCTGAGATGCAGATGGTCTTAGGTGACCCTTGCAAAAGGGTTATGACCCATAGGTTCAGAATCATTGCTCTAATACTATTAATTTATTAATGTATATATCCATTCACCAGCTGCATTTGAAGTGTCTACTTTGTATTATTCTCCACTAGTCGTGGGTATGGGACACAGAAGAAAATAAGACATGAATCTCAAAGACCTACAGACCATTAGAGGAAAGAGGAGACAAGATTACAAGGAATCAGAGAAAAGTTCTACACAACCTGTGTTGTGAGGAGCATGGAGGAGGGCCTTGGGCTTTCTGTCCTCAAGCACCAGGCACGAATTCTCAGAAGGAGTGAGGAGATGAGCCCAAAAGACCAGATTCTGATGTGGCCACTGAGATAAAACCTATCTCAATTAAATGAGGAAATACCAGTGGCTAGAAGTATGGTTTTGGAAGGAAAAGAAATGAGTGGGGTTTTGTCTATTAGGTGAGTGGTAGAATCCATCTTCAAATAACTTAGAAAGTAGTTGCCATCTCTTCCCCGCTCCTCCATTCTCCCTTATCCTCTTCCTACTTCTCCTTCTCTTCCTTTTCCTCCTCTCCCCCCACACTGGGATTTTATTCATTTATTTTTATTTTTATTTTTTATTTTTTTTGGTTTTTCGAGACAGGGTTTCTCTGTGTAGCTTTGCGCCTTTCCTGGAACTCACTTGGTAGCCCAGGCTGGCCTTGAACTCACAGAGATCCACCTGGCTCTGCCTCCCGAGTGCTGGGATTAAAGGAGTGCGCCACCATCGCCCGGCTTATTCATTTATTTTTAAGGTATTACATTTCCATACATATAGGTCATACTTTGTTCTAATTATCCCTATTGTCCTGCTGCTTTCTCCTGACTCTCTTACTCAACTCTTGAATGTTATTTCTTTAGGAGTCTCCATTTATTTCGACACAGCTGCTTCTTTAGAATCCCAGCTTATGTCCATCACCATGACAATTTTACATAAATATTATTTTTTATAACAAGCTCAAGGTCCTTATTAAACTTATCTACCATGGCTTTTAATTCTTTGATGCATATAAGTATTTGACCCCAATGTGTGTACAGGTTCATAATGTAGAAAACAGTAACTTACAGGTTCAAGATCTTGGATCTTTTCATTAGCCTATACTGCTTCTCTTGGGCAGCAGAAAGCCTTCAACTATAAGGCACCGACAGATGAGCAGTGGCCATCTACAGAGTCTGTGTGGGCTTGCAGCCTCCCATACTGACACCAGGCACCACTTGATGGTGAACAGCTCCTATCTTCTGCTCTGGCAGGCACCTGCTTGTCTTCAGACTTGCTAGCTTTCTCTGCAGCTGCATCCCACCAGCTTCATCTTTCACTTGGTTATTTCCCCGTATCAACTGAAACCTATTTCCAAACACCATAGTCCATAGGCCAGGAAGAATTTCTGTTTCTTGCCTGCTAGAGAGTCTTTCTGTCTGCCCTGGAACAGAAAGTGTCTAGACTATTGGAAAAGTAAAGTTCTATCTCCCTCTATTCTCATGTCACCCCACATTTCTGCACCTTAAGCTGCTTTTAGAGGCAGCAAGACTGGGCTAGTGGAAGTGGAGACTAGTTAGCTACTAGCCCAAGGATGCATCTATGAGAGAGCTGTATCTTTCCCCTTGTTGTTTCTTTGAGTTCTAATTGGAACTATGCTTAATGGGCCTCCTGCTTCTCAAAGACAGAGTGGATATGCTTGCAGCTCATTTTCTCCATACAGTTTTAACCGAGTATGCCTTCAAACATATCGCATAACTAAAAGACAGAATTAAGCAAGAATGGCAGAACTCTGGCAGCAAGTAGCCCCCTGCTCGTGTTTTTCATTGCAAAGCATATAGGATTACCTTATTGTTCCAGATATTAGCTTCGTGTATCCAGCATATGCATGTTTAAACAGCATAACCAATGTGCTACAGTACAAAGCACCTATATGTCACCAAGGCCCACAAAACTCACGCTGTGCCAAGGCCTGGAGACATCATCCGCAGTTTCCTTCCCTCCTTAGGGGCAGATCATCTGTTGCTTTGTGTGGGCCAGGCAGCCTGAGTTTAATAGCAAACATTCTCTAGCTTTGCAGAGCCTATGTGTAGAACGGCTCTTATTTGAATGTGGCATCTCCCCACAAAGAAGAAAAATCCCCAGCGCCACCAGTGTGGCAAAACCCAGACATGCGGCTTGTAAGCCTTGCCTCAAAACAATAGCAAAGAACTGAGGCTCCCGACTACCCTGGATCGCTCTGGAGAATATTATCAACTTCATGGTTCAGGGTTAAGGTTTGGGGCTGGGCTATTGTTAGTGTTTTCATCACTTGTAGAAATGTACAGCCTGACAGTCACCATGCCTATAGATCAAAGGCAAAAGGGGGAGTTATCTCCTGCCGGCTGTGCTGGAACGCCAAGCACATTTCTGGTGGGCTGACCCCAAGGTGAGCTGGGGTGAGAAAGAGTCCTCCAGCAGATGGCTGGCCGGGTGTGATATGGGGGGAGGACGGTGTTCCAAGAGCAAAGACTCCATCCTTTCCTTTTGGGGTAGCCCTACTAAGCCTACCCTTTGTGATTGTGTGGAAGTGCTGGAATCAAGAAAGAGCCATCAATCTGTGAATCCTGTCTGTGTCCAGGCCCGGGTGAGATTTCCTGTGGGGGAGGTGGGGGAGGGCACATGTCAATTTGTCTGGAAGGTTGCAGAAGCAAGTTTCTCTATACTGCCATCCTGTTAGTGATCTGGTCTCCTAGCTGACCTGAGCCTCTCAGCCAATTCCTGCATAGAACATGACCTCTCCCTCTTCTGTTTGGCCATGATGCCTCATTGATGGGATACTTTCTCATATATTTTTTTTTTGTTTACGACCCACTGAGCTTTTGTTCCCAAAGGTTTGAGTGACATAGCACCCTCCGCCTGCTGCAAGGAACATTTTCTTGTCCCCTTGGGAAAATAATCTTCCCCTCTCTGTGTCTCCCTTTTGAACATGGTTCTTTCTTTTATGACTAATCCCTCAATTATTATATTTTGGTTTATGGAAATATACTTCTGTATGACAGCAGTTATCTTTTAGAAGAAAATGGAGAAATGATTGAGCAAAGAGAGTTCTTATAAAATGATACTACATCCTTGAATTCTGAATCTAATCTTTTCAAGAACAATTCAGTATGGGTTGCCTATACAGTCCCTTAAAATATTGTTTAGAGTATTAAATTACTCTGACACATTTGATCTTACATTATTTCCCACAAAATAAGTGGCAGGTATACACACACACACACACACACACACACACACACACACACACACACACACACATACACCCACACCCACACCCCCACACCCCTTTTTGTTAGATATTTTAAGTCAACATATAATACATTAGAAACATTTTGGCACTTCCAAAGTGTGTTTTGTGCCTCACCATTACCTTGCTACATTGTCCCTTTTTTCTAGCCCTCCCCCCAACTGAGATTCCTTTCTTCTACGTGTGCCATGTAGATGATTTCTGCTGAGCACTGGCCACCAAGCAGTCTTTTTCATTTCTTTTGTGGGTCTATCACTGTGAGATGTGAGCATTCCAGTGGTAACTCTTTCCTCTGTCCTTCTGAAATGTATAAGGACACTGTTGATTCTCATGAATCAACATGAGAGAGCTGGGTGCATGTGTGTGAGAATGGGTAGAGGAGAGGGAGGAACCTTTCCCTGGGCACCTGTCAGGTACAAGAGAAGAAACATCTCCAGCTACTGTTCTTGTTCTCTGTATCCTGTCTATAGCCATCAGAGAAGAAATCTATTCTCATCAGCAATTCATTTCTTCCCCTATCTCTAGATGTTGGGACTCAAGTCCTGTTAGCGTCAACCTTTGAAAGGCATGAGATTTCCTTTGGGAAAATATTCTCTTACCTCTCAAGACATAATAAGGGCAGATGTTCTCTGCAAACTTCTAATAGGTCATTTCCCCTATAGACTCTAGATAGTACAGTCCCTGCTCTATCCTAGATCTTCTGTGTTGTACCTGACTCTCATTTTTGGTCTTGGCCATTGGTTCTTTCTAGACTGAAATTCAGAGGATGAGATTGAGTTAGTCCCACAGTGATGATAGCTGCTTCAGAATCCACCTGCACTGGACCTCAAGGAATACTTTAAACCATCACACCCATGGTCAGAGAGAGGCAGACTAGACCCTGGGGTTTGGGGTTATGGAAGTAAGGAATACCTAAGTTTCTATCAATGGGGAAACTGAGCAGAAGAAAAGGAAAGGTAAATATTCTTCCTCCGTTGACTCCATCCATTCCAAGAAAAAGTGGCGCTCTCAGTAATAATGTGAGAAAAAGCCATACCTGATGTGACATTGTAGTCATACTGATAACAAATTCTCTGATCTGTATACCTGTCTTTCTTCTGACATCCAGCTGACTTTTGCACTGGTTCTCTGTGGCTTCTTTTGCCTCAGTCTCTGAGGGGACCTACTTGAACATCTTCTTTCACCATCCCATTAGTGGACTCCCTTCATGTTCCCATAATGTTACGCACTGTCTCTTTTCATGCAGTGTCCTGCTTATCGTTCACATGTGTCTTTCTCCTTCTGGCTTGCATAGCTCTTGAATACAGAAATCACACTATTTACTTTTGTGTCTTTCGTACCTAGCCTAATGCCTAACAGAAATTAGAACTCTGAAATATGGTAAATATTTGCTGGGTAACCAACTAAAAATAAAAGACCTAGATTTCCTCTGATCAAGGAGAGAATCAAATCTGAGGCACGTTTTAATTCATTTGCTGTTTCACTGGGTGGTCTCCTTTGGGTTTAGCTTAATTGAGTCAAGAATGATGTTAACAGACCTTATGAGATTACAATTACTATCCAATATTTATAGTAATAATTACTACAATATGCTGCCCACAAATATATAACCATGCTATCATAGCTTTTCAATATGTATAATCTCATTCATTCAGGGAATATATGAAGTTGTTCCATATACTAAGGAGCTATGGGAAATGTAGATTTGATAACTGTTATTGACTGAAGATGTTCTGGAGAGTATATAGAGACTTTCATTGATAATTTTTAAAATTTTTTTACTGATCATCTCTTCTTCCACTAACTTTCATGAAAATACCCAAGGGTGGAAGTGATTTTTTTTTTAAAGAAACTCTGAGTAGCCTTTACTAACACACTTGCTACCCAGAAACTCTTCTTTGCTTGTATGAATTCATGGCTTGTACTGTGAAATGAGTATCAGGCTTGCTACTTGTCCCATGACCGATGGAAAGAGTGATTTACTTTATTTTAACTTTTATGTCAGCAGCTTTTTTTTATTGTCTGGGAATTGTTTACATGTGGATAATGGGATTTGATGAAATACATTTCCCCATTCTCCATTCCCTCCATTTCCGGGTCTCTCACATCACCCACTTAATTTCCTTAGAGAGTTCATGTGCTCTTAAAAAGCAACCCTAAGTCCACTAATTGATGCCTGCATGTGCATAAGTATAGGGTCACCTATTGGAGCACATGTAATCATTCAAGGACCACATCCCTGAAGAAAATTGACTCTCCCCCTCCCATCAGCTATCAATTGCTAAAAAACTCCACAACTAGGCATACAACTGTAGTAGGGTACTTGCTGTTGTTCCCTTTAGGGGCGGGGGCCAAGTAGGTGCAGAGTCAATCCACACAGACTGAACAACAAGCTCAGTTTATTCAGGAAGAGGCAAGCCTTATATACCCTCCACCCCACCCTAGGGGGAGGTCTGATGAATATTCATCAGCTGGTGTGACATGCCTGTCTCTCATTGGTCCAGGTCATCTTCAGATCATGTTTTAGCTGCTGTTGATAAGACCATCAGGCAGACGCAGACCCAGACTGGCTCTCAGAAAGTATCTTTTTTACTTGTTTGAGCCATCTGGCCCTCAAGCCCATTGGGGATGAGTCATCCCACATACAACTTCATGAGCCTCTCCCCTGCCCATCTTAGGAATGTTCTATGTCTTGATCTTGTTCAGGTCTTCTGCATACAATCACAGCCACTGTGAGTTCACGTATATAAAGTCCCTGTCACATCCAGCAAATACTATTTTGCTGCAGACATCCACTCTGCTATATCTTATACTCTTTCTGTTCCCTCGTAAGATTATCCCTGAATCTCATGTTCTAGGGAAAGATGTGATATAGATGTTCTGTTTAGAGTCAAGTATTCCTTAGTTTCTTGATCTCTTCATGTTGACCAGCTATGGATCTTTGTATTAATCACCATGTACTGCAAAAGAAGCTTCTCTAATGAGAGTTGAGGAATCCAATAGTCTTGACTATAAAGATACAAACTTAAGGGAGCAGTTTGTTATAATATCCACTTGACTGAGTAACAGTATTAAGTTCCCCCTTGTGATCCAGCCCACTGATGGTACTAGGCATGAGTTCCATCTTAGAGAGTGAACTTTAAGCAGAAACATGGTTAACATCATTTCACATTATAATGTTTAATACATTCATCCCACTATTGCATTGGTGGGCATATCTGGCCAGACAGGTCATTATTTTAGCTTTATATTTGGATGAGAAGATGATGACCTTTCTCTCCAGTAGTACCATAGCAACTTCCAGCACTATAGAAACTAGCTAGTATGGATGAAGCTTCCTAGTTTGGACCAGCTTGGTTTAAGTCATGTCCTATGCCTTAAATTTGTTAAACAGTAAGGTCTTGTCATCAAGTTCTAGAGGGTAGTCAAGAGTAATAGCAGCAGTTTTTTAATGTTCAGGGACAAAATAATAGCAGCAGATTTTAGTGTTTAGGGAAAGAACCTATGGAACTATATGTACCACACTTACCAACAACTCCAAAAAGAGGTAACCATATCTGACACTGGGCTTCTTTCCTTTCCTTTCTTTTCTTTTCTTTCCCTTCCCCTCCCCCCTATCCTTCCCCTCCCCCTCCCCCTCCCCTTCCATTCCCTTCCCCCTCCCTCCCCCTCCCCCTTCCCCTTCCATTCCCTTCCCTTCCCCTTCCCTTCCCCTCCCTCCCCCTCCCTCCCTTCCTCTCCCTTTCCCCCCCTTCCCTTCCACTCCCCTTCCCTTCTCCTTCCCTTTCCTTTCCCTTCTCTTCCCTTCCTCTTCCTTACCTTCCTCTTCCCCTCTTCCTTCCTTTTTCCTTCCTTCTCCTCTCTCTCTTTCTTCCTCTCTCCCTTCCCCTCTCCTTTCTCTCTCCCTCTCTCCCCCCTCTCTCTCCCTCTCTCTCCCTCCACTCCCAAATAGTCTACTTAAATCCTTTTGATTTTATTTATGTATACATGTGTATCTATGATGTTTCTATAGCATGGTTCTATATGGCATTTTAAAATGTCCTTATTTCATTATCCTTCTCTTTATTCCATAATCTACATTGGCCCCCAGTTCCCCAACTCATTTAACTCTTCCTGTTCCATTACCCCCTTTTCCACATTCATACTACCTGCCTTCTATTCCCCTCCCTTGAAATTCTCTTGCAGTCTTTTAGTAGAGTCTTGGCTTCTGTGGGTACTCCAACATAAACACACATATCTAAACAGTCAATGCTAGTATTGGCATATGAAAGAAAATGTGTTGTTTGTCTCCCTGGATCTGCATTATTGTTTAAATAATTATTTCTAGCTCCATCCATTTACTTGCAAATTTCACTTCTCTTTACAGTTGAGTAACATTCCATTGTGTATGTGCAGTAAATATTTCTTGTCTATTCATTGGGGGTGAACATCTAAACTATTTCCATTTCTGGCTAATGCGAGGGTGGTAGTGAGCATGGATAGACAGTTTTCTCCACAGCAGGACATAGGTACTACAATTATCTCCACACTGATTTCCATGGAATGTTTCAGTTTGTGCCCCTACCACCCATAAATAAGTGTTCTTCTTTCCTTACATCCATGCTGGCATTTGTTGTCATTATTATTATTATTTTTTGTATTAGCCATTCTGAAAGGGAAAAGATAAAACTCAAAATAATTTCAATGTGCACTTCCCTGCTGGCTCAGGCTGCTGAACATTGAAAACACTTTTCTTAGTTATTTGTATTTCTTCTTTTAATAATGCTCTTCAGTACCAGGCACCAGTATTTAATTGGGGTGTTTGTTTTCTTAACGTTTGCTTTAAAAAAATTCTTTGTATGTTCTAGATCCTAAACCCAATAAAGAAGTTTATGTCCAGGGTTCAGAACCCAAACTGATTCTACTCCCTGTTTAGTCCCCTAAAATGAAATAAATATTTTCTACCTATAATCCAGAGGTATAACTTTCTGCAATGAAGAATTCTCAAATGAGTGACAGAAGTGAGGACAGAGCTCTCTGCCTCAGAGGTTTCCAGCTAGACAGCTGAGCTCTGAACTACCTGTATTGTGACAATAAATTTGTCCCAGGCACTGGAGTTGCAGCCAAGGCATGGGGATGCACGGAGCATTTCCTTTCCCCATGAAATGCTATAAGGGTCTGTGGGACTCCACCTTCACCTTCTGAGTGTTCTTCCCATCACAGTTCTGTTGTCAGGATTTCACACTATGATGTAATGCAGCACAGCTTGTCCAAAACAATATTAGATTTATTCCATTTGTTAAAAAGGAAGATAACGCTAGTATGTGGCCCTTCTGGCAACGCCTCAAGTCTTTCATACTAGGCATGGCTTCAATCACCTGTTGCTAAGATACTGTAAAAAATATTATCTGTTTTTTAAATGTTTCCTTTTAATTGAATAAACTGTTGCTTTGAAATATCAGTGCAAAGGTTAAAGAGGTCTATGAAATTGCATATATAAATTTTGTTAATTGGCAGCGCTATCTCTGTGGACTGTACACGCAGCAGCTGCTGTCTTCATGGAATCCCTTGCGGAGCTTTGGAGGATGCAGCTTTGAGCTGTGCAGCACAACTGATGGAAACAGCTGATGAACTACTACTTGTTAAAAAAGGGTCACTGATTTTACAGTACTACAGCCATAAGGGTTGACATAGATACGGGACAATGATCCCGATTAGCAATGTAGTGCCAGAGGGACACACAGGACATGCTGTCTCAGCACCTTATGAGCCAAGATATTAATATATCTGTGATAATATGCTCGAGTGTCCTTATTAAGATTTCACATCAATTCAGGTCCCATTCTACAGCCAACCTGATTTGCTCAAACCTGTGGAGAGACTTGGGTTTTATGATCATTTTTGGCTTTCTGGCATTGCAACTGTGGACCAGTAAAAGATAGAATAACCCCAGCTTGTCCGTAATTTCAGGATTAGTGTAGAAACTAATGAATGCCTCCTACAGTAGCAACGTTGGGCATGTGATGCATCTAAGTGGGTTGAGAAAGGTTCATGGAACAGATTAAATACTCATTCTAGTAAAGACTAGGCAGAATCAGCATTGATTAACAGGTTCCTGAATATAGACAAGCCTCAAAAGGACAGAGAAGAATGAAGAGACACTACAGAGCCTCACACGGTTCTTAAATCCAGGCACATCTCTTCCTCTGCACTGTCATTTTGTTAGCCCAGCTCACTAAAACTCCACACACTGGTTTCCTTACTTCATTCCCATCTTGCTACCCAATTATCAATCTTTTTTTTTTCATTCTCTCTGCAGTGGAATTCTAGAATGTGAACCTGACTTTGAAAATCACCATTACATTTCAGTAGAGAGGATTGTGGAGGAGTTGAATTAGTGGGAAGTATATGATCACAATGTATTGCATATGAATCAAAAAGAAAAAAAATTTAAAGAATTCAGAAACATTTCAAGAGTTTCTTATTTTCCACATTATCAGTCACTGAATAATGAGCTGATACTGTTGGAAATCCCTATAGTGTTCACATTATTGTCCACCCTCACTTCCCGTACCAGACAGCATCACAGGCCTCCCTGAGTCATAGTGACAAGCCTCTCTTCTGGAGATATTAGCCTCCTACAGTTTCCACCTGTTCTACAGGACTTGCCATCAGACCTCCAACTTACACAACAACATTGCCTGTTTGTGAATTTTCTCTCTTTGTCTATTTATACACTTCTTAATGTCAAAAGCTACCTCTCAGTATTTAGAACAGTAGTTAGTCCATAATTTATGTTCCATATACAGAGTCCAAACAGTCAGAAAACATGAAGAAGCAGTGCTCAGAAAATTCACTAAGAGTTCTCAGCCTAGAAGCAACAATAGTCACAAACTAACAAGAATGAGCATCCTCTTTTGGAAGTTCTAGATGTATTGCAACATAATGGATGCAGAGACTTAAGTTATCTGGATGCCAAAACTATAAACTGCCATTTTTATCTCTAAGGATATGCCAAGGAGATGCAGAGATGTTTTAACCAAAGGAAAGGGATTCCCTTGTGGTGAAGTTGGGTGGGAGGGGAGGTGGTTTTAAGAGCATACTTTTGGTCCTGTGTGTCTGGTAAAAGAAAGTATGGAATGAATGATGTTAACTCCCCTTCATGGACTGAAGAGAGACATATAAGGTAAATTGACTTGCCATGATCTTTTAAATGTGATGGTGCTGTAGATGTATCAGTTGAGACTGGGCACCACGTGATCTCTTGTTCTCTGCATTTTGATCGGTTGTGGTTTTCTGTAATGGTCTCCATCTGTTGCAAAGAGAAGTTTCTTTGATGAGGGGTGAGAACTACATTTATCTGTGGGTATAAGGATAAATATTTAGAATGTAGTTAGGAATTATACTGGTTTAGTCAAGTGGTGGTTGTGGGTTCACCTCCAAGATCTACGAGTTCAGTAGCCCTGAGTAAAAGATTCTATGAATTACAGAGAGAGAGAGAGAGAGAGAGAGAGAGAGAGAGAGAGAGAGAGAGAGCAAGAAAACTACATGGAAAGGGTTGGAAAGAAGAAAAGAAAAATAGGAAACAGTGTAATTATAATTTCAAAAGAAATTATTATTTAGGAATGTGATTGAATTTTTTTGACATTTCCTGATGTACTCATTCTTCTATGTTTTCATTTGGGAGCTGGTATTGCTCAGTAGTGGATTCTATGGTTCATATTCCTAGTTTTGAAATTCATGTATCCTAGGTACATTGAGACAAGTGGTCTTCAACTTTCTTCATCTTAAAACTGTGACCAAAATAATAAAATGTTAAAAACAGAGACTCCATTGTTTGACCCGTGGATAAAATGTGTATGGCCCTTTGATGCTGTTAGTATATAGTGCTACCATAGTTTGTTGCTATCAGAGCATTGCCCTTGACAGGATATGTATCATGGAAGAGACCATTCAAGCATTCTCTATAATGACTGTTGCTCTAATCAACATTTTTGAAGTGTTTTCTAGAATTTATCTAGAACCTTATGGATTTAAAGCCTTTACTCCTAATTTTGCCTTCAGAGAATTAGGTCTTAGTCTGAGTGGAAGAGGGTACAATGTCTTCTCTTTTCTTCATTTCTCCTGACTAAACATGTTCTATTCATTTGATATTTTAAAAACAAATAAAATAGCATCTGTGTATGTGACTGTTAGGATTTGAACATGGAGCGTGACTCTCAGGTTCCAGTGTTGAATGCTTGGTCTCCAGTTGGTAAAGATATTTTCCAGTGGTGGAGGCTTTAGGCGATGGGATCTAGTTGGAGGAAATATTAATCATAGTTGGTCCCTTCTCTTCATCTTTCAATCTGTTTCCTGACTACCAAGAAACAAATAGCTTCCTCTTCCACATATTCTTGCTGCCATGATGTTTCGCCATTCTTCAGACCCAAATTAATGGAGCCAGCTCACCATGGGTTTAAATCTCTAAAACCATGAGGCAAAACAAATAATTCCATTTTTAAGTTTATTTGTCAGATATTTTGGTCACAGTTCCACAAAACTCATAGAAAAACTACAGAGTTATTGAATATTAAAGCTTGGGAGAACTCTGGACCCAAAGCCATGTGGCTGCAGTCAGTAGCCCAGGTTTGTCTAAAACAAACAGTGTCCCAGATTCTTACCTAAAATTAAATAATAAGATGTACACTATCCTAATAAATGGAAAATTGAAACATGAAATAGTAGTTAGGTAGGGTGATTGAGAATGTCTCCTTCTAGTGAGTGCAACATGAAGAGTGTTGATATAGGTGTGAGTTTTGCTCTCAGTCAGATTCCCTGAAGTTCACACTGTAGCAAGTCACTGCCATGTGTACAGTGGGGACTTACAAGCACAGTCAATAGGAAGATGTTCCTTAAGGTCCTATCAATGACTCTTTCTCAGACCTGACAATTGCTACCAGATGAGGGCAGACCAGTGTAACTCAGTTTAAAGTACATTTCTATTAGAATGTGGCTAGTTCCACAACTGTGGGAGTTCAGAGTACAAATCTGTACTCTTAGAGAGAAATATAAAAAGCATTCTTTTGCATTGCCAATTAAAAAAGTCACAGTGAGTACTTTTACTTCTGGGCATCTTGGCATGAGCTAATAAGGGCTCATGCTCAACTTACCCACTGATTTCTTGTTCCCTTGACCACAGGCCAGTAGGACAAGGAAGGTAATGGTGTTATACTACTTGGATATCCCAATAAAACTTCTCCCTCACTCTTGGAAAGAGGCAAAGTGATTCAAAACTTGGATATTCTTGTTCCTTGAGACCGGGTCATATGTTGTAGCCCATACTAACCGGGAACTCACTATATAACCCAACATGGCCCAACTTCATGAAAATCCTCCTTTCTTAGCTTCCTGGGTATTGGGGTTACAGCATGGCCACATGGTTAGCAAGAAGTATTATTTTTTTCTTCACTTAATGAAGATAGTTGAGGTATTCATGGTAGGTATGGATGTGGATGGCAAGTGCTAAAGTAAATCATTGTTGACCATGATGCTAAAGAAGTTTACTCCTCACAGCCTGTTCTGGACCAAATAATCCACCACATTGTGGGAATTAGCAAGCTATTATTGGGGTCAAGGAGATATCTCAGTGAGTAAAGTCCTAGCTGTGTGTGTGTGTCAGGTGAAGATTGGGGTTTAGCTCCTCAGTTCCACATAAATACTGGGTGGGCTTAGTGCTCATCTGTAATCCCAGTGAATGGGAGTGAGGTGGCTACCTAGATTACCTGAATTGGTGAACTCTGGGCTCAAACAAGAGACCCTATTCCAATATATAGGTTGATGAGTTATCAAAAAAGATACCTGATGTCAAACTCCTGCCTCCATATGTATGCACGCACATGTGATCCCATACATATAAAAAAATGTATATGCAGAGGCACACTCATCACATGCATACATTACATATACACACACAAAAGAAGGCTTTATTATGCAAGTAACAGAATATGTGGGCAGTGGTGGTTTATTCCACAACAGACTTATTTTCTAACAAAGTTAGAAGCTCAGGGGTCAAGTTCTTGATTTCTAAAGGAGATCATGATTTGAGGGAATACACCATGACATGATGTTGGGATGACAGCCAAGTGAAGAATGGCAGGCCACTCTGTGGTGATCTCATATACCATATGCTGATGGACATTTGATCTCCAAGTGCTCCAGCTCTCATGTCTACATCATGCTGACCGCCCCTTCCCTCAACACCATATTTCAAGATCAGAAAAAGATGAAAAAGGCGATGACTAATGACATGCAAGCTTTTGAAAAAACATCTATTTTCCCATTGGCCTCACTCAGCTTACTGGCTGAAGTTGGATTGTGTGAGATGTCTTCTTGGTCAAATCCCTGTTCTGGGTTTTGTGACAAAAATACCATTTGTATTTCGCATCCAGTTGGAAAGCATGCAGTCTGTCATGAAGGAGAAGACTCGATGGTAGGAGCATCATGGATGCAGCTGGTCACGTTGCATCGGAGATCAGGAAGTAGGGAAGGCTGCAAGTGCTGAGCTAGTCTTCTCCATTCTCATTCCAGAGCCTGTACCCCAGGACAGTGCTGCCCATAGATAGGGTGGTCTTTTCATCTCATCTTCATCGAGGAACTCTTCTCACAGCAGTTTCCAGAGATGTGTTTTTGAGTTGATCCAACATTCATATGAACCATGACAGCTTCCAAGGAAATGCTGGAAAGCAGGAAGTAGCACTGTATTAACTGCTCTATGCAATGCTAACTCATCACTTTGGGCTTGCAGGTCACTATTCTTAACAGACTTAGACCTTCCTAGAGGAACCTCAGTGGAGGTCCCTTCTACAGGCAATGCCAGAGTGTCTTGCTGCTTTGCGGGTCCTTCTAAGTCATCTGCTTTAAGTAGTCGAATTGATACCCGACAGGATTATATGTGCTTTGTTTTCTTAACCTAATAGTTTCTAGAGGGCAGGGAATATGTTTTATTGTTGGAGTTACCACAGGGTCAGAGACATAAATATTTCTTACAGTTCTATTAACTTGTCTTGAACAAAATAATGCTGAATTCTAGAATGCTACAGGTACAGTTCTAGAATCTCTCAGTTGAGAGGTGTGCAGGAACACATCTGGTTTGCAATGGAAATAAGAACACATGAAATGGTTCACAAAGATACATTTTAAAGTCCATTTGGAAGAATAGGATCTTCTTCTGGTTAAGTTTTACAACCCTTACCTCACCTACAACTGTATTTTAAATAATTAGTTTTCCAAAATTTATTGACTTCAACTGAGTTTGATTGGATTGGGAAATAGACCAGGGACTGTTTTAAGAGATAGGTCATAGGAAATACAAACAGACCTGCTTCTGCCTTCCATATTCACCTGTGAGTCTGAGGTCAGGAGTGCCATGTGATGTTCAATGCCAGAGACCGCTAGATTCTGGTCTCCATGGAACATATTATTGATTCTCTTGGAAGAAAACAGGACTGGATACCACCTGAAAACACACGGAGATCTGGTGTTTATCGAGTAATAATCCGAGGAATACAGATGACAGTTTTGGCAAATGTAAGAGCAGTTACTTTTGGAAAAACTGAACCGAGCTGCAGTCCTTTATGAAGAATGTCTGATATCTGGAGGATAAATAGATCCCCGATTTTAAGTCTTTGAGAAGCTCCTCTGCTCTCAGGATGTGAAGCCATACTGTTCTCTGTTTTATCTCTTACAGGCCATGTCATCAGAACTGAATTTACTGAAACAGTTATGAAATTTCAGCAGGAGCTGTAGGCCACATGGACAGACTTAGTAATAATATAGATCAGTTTGGACCCATAGAGCAAAAGAGCTATTATTGAGTGAGTTAGTGTGGTACAAAAATTGCTCATGACCACTGAGGCATTATGATTTCTTTTCACTTAAAGGAAGCTATATGGGCAATAAAATAACTACTGTTTTTGTGACTCCTGAAAACAAAAACCAATTAAAACTATGCCTAGACATGGATCTGCTTACAAAATATTTCAGTAGTGCCAGGATTGTTGAAATTTCAATCACAGAAAAATTACTTCTCTTAGAACAAGGATAGCAAGAGTGTAGAAGTAAAGACTATAAAGGCAATTAAAAGGCAAAGTTCACCATAGAAGAGAGGTCATTCTTCCCTCTAGACAAAATATCTTGGTCATGTCCAGACGAGATGTCTTGGATATATTTTCCAGTCAGGAATTAGACCCCAGTGAGCACACTTTCATGCTGAGGTCAATAATTTAGAAATCTGGTTTGACAGAACATTATTACTCCATTTATTCAATATGGTTTTCCATGAATACGTTCCATGTGCCAAACACTGCATTCCACATAAAAGTTTCTTTCCCTTTGAAGCAAAGAGTTTTTCATAATTACTACACAAATGTGACCTAGCAAAAACAGGTCTGTCACATCTTATCATTCCATATTATACATCAGAAAGGGTTGTATGAATTAAAACTTGCATCTGACTATTGCTAAGAATGATGTGAGATAGGAGTGTCTTAAGTTAGCAGGGCTATTACTTTTCTGTTGATCAGAAGTCAGGAGGGAGACAGGCCAGGGAGAGTGTGACAGACATATGCTATCATCGATGTACCGGGATGCTTTCATCTTTCGGTTCCGCTATCCTTAGCACATGGCATCCATCCTCAAGATCACGAGATGGCAGCTGCAAGTCTTGCTATCAAATCTGCATTGCAGAGAAGGAAGAGAAAGCAGTGAACACACAGAATCCTATAATCTCTTAATGGAGTCTGACCCCCAAAATAGCATTCTAGCTCTCTCCACACAGAGACTGTTCCCCTGATCACATGGATGACTCCTTAACAAGTTACTCTGGAAAAAAATTCACATAGTGGTTATGTCTCTATGTCATATAATATGGATATTTTGCTGCTAAGAAATAAAAAGGAAGTTGGATATTGGGATGTAGTTAGAAGTCTCTATCAGTAGACTGTGGAATGGAGGCGAGGGTGGGATAGGGATGTAGATTTGGCATCAGAAATATGCTGGCATTTACTAAATTACATGCAATCTCATGACCAGTATGTGATGATGGATGCACTTAGCAGTTCAGATTCTCAACTTTTACACTTATAAACTGATCTTCTGGTAAAATCTTGCTTGCGAGATTGCCTTTAGGATTGAATAAGATATAGCACAGTTCAATATGGCCTTGGGCGACTGATCCAATTTGTGTTTTGCATTTAAAATGTTTTATTGCTAATAAAATATGGAGACTCTAAACCAACAAAAGCTGAAGACATTTGAGATAAAAATGTCAAAATCCAAAAAGAACTCCTGGTTCCTGAAAGGCATGAAAGGAAGACAAAATGGGCTTTATCAGGCTAGAAACAAAAAGACGCCATAGAGCAGCAGGGAGATGGCTCGATCCCATAGTCACCTCTGCTAGCACAAACAACCAAGGTGTGTTTCAATCGGGAAAATGGACAGACATTGTGTTGCCATCTAAAGACTGGCATCCCAACCTATCTGAAGATACCCCTTTGTACTTCTGCCAGCCCGTGCCTTCTCATCATTTACAGATGTTGACTTTTGCATGTAGTCTACTGAAGATGCTCCTGACATAACTCTCCTATTGTACACCTATCTTATCTTCCTTTCCCCTTGTTGGCACGTTATCATCTAGCATGCTCTATATTTTGCCATGTCCCTTTCCTTTTATGCGTGCACCAGGTCTTTGATAACAATGATTTGCATATTATTCCATACAGGGATAGTGGTTAGATAACATAGAGCATATAACAGGTGTGAGCATGCCCTATTGTGTACTCACTACACAATTATCCTGCTTCTTTTCCAAAGGACTTACCACCACCGTGTATATGCATGCACATAAAGACATACACACTTTGTCTGATTCTCCACAGTAGTCTTTAATCTCTATGAGGTCAAGGGTGTCATCTATTTTGTCTACCACTCAGCACCTATAAGAGAGCCTGGCTTTTAGTAGGTGTTTAATATACCTTTGTTGATGCTGAATTCCTCATAAATTCAGAAATGGTAACTCAGTGAAGATTTCTGGCCAGGAAGTATGGGATCAAATATGCATTGATCATGATATACCTGACATTCCTGAGGGAGACAGAAACATAGAGGACTGGTGGTGGGTTTTGTGAAACTAACACTTTTCCCTTGTTCCATATGTTTACAAACACACACAAAGCAGCACCGCAGAGCTGCAAAGTTGTTTCTGTGTGATTGACAGCATTACCAAATTTTAATAGATCCATGATCAATGTGCACACAGCAATCACTAGCTAAGCCCATATTAATATTGTTCTGGGTATTCCCTAACATTTCCATCCTCATAATAAACAAATCCGTACAACAGCCTTTGTTTTTATTTAAGTACTACACCTGAAATACTGCTTATTGGACATCTGGCACAGGCCATCCTAGATGATGGTGAAAGGTCTGGTAGGAAATGACCAATATTAATATTAATTGGAAGCCTAAACTGTACTAGGCACTGGACTAGTATCAAAAAGAATTTTATCAAAGCCAACAACAATTGCTTCCCAGAGGTTGAGAGTAAGTCCCTATTGATGAAGAAACTACACCCTTAGTGGATTTGAGCTGCATCGACCTGAACACCTCCCGCCTGTGGTAATACCAGAAGGTGTTCATGTTCATATGTCCTGATATTATGTTCATATCAGAAGGTTATATGTAAGTTGTCAAGGAAGGGAAGAAATCAATAGTACTACCCAGCAATGAAGGCTATGAGCCACAACAATGGTTGTGATATGGCAACATATCCCAAAAGGTGCAATGGTGGCCCCCTAGTTGGTAATCCAACATTAAACAGTCAGTGCTGAAATCATATACATTACAAGCAATATTATAGAGAATCAACAAGTTGCACATGTGTTTCTGAGAGGGAGAAAGAGGCGGGGGGAGAGAATAATCAAGAAAAATAGGAAGTGAGAGCAGGTCATGGGAGTATTTGAAGGGAGGGAGCATTGGGGAATGGAGCTTGGAAGAGGAAGGGAAAAGTGATATAATTATATTTTAGTTATTATTTGAAAAAAAACCCCACGTTTAAAAGATACTGATAAAAATGCATTTTGACCAAGTAAAGGGCTAAAACAAATCTCCCGACTAGTTGTGAATTAAGTTTGAGGAGTGAATCCTCAAGCATCTGATGAATGTGGACCTAGAGGTGACTGATGAAAATGGGTTGGCACAGGGCATGGTCTCTCCACAGCCCAGTGCTGAAGGTCTTTAGGGTAAAGAGATCCTTCCTTAATCTGGAGTACAGTAAAAGAAATGTAAGGACCTTGGATATGAGCAGCTTGCTTTGGGAGAAACTAGCATCAAGGCTTGTGCTCCTTTCCCTTAGTCTGTGAATTAAGACGGAGGAAATCTTCAAAGAGAAGAACCAAATCTCTGATCCCGAGGGCAGCCTTCAGCTGCATGGGTATGAAGCCTGCCTGCTCCAGGGAAGCAGCGATCAAACTCGATGTGACCAAGCCAAGACTCTGTTGGCTGTGTATGGGATCTGACTCCGGTGTCGCCATTTGTTAAGTTCACCTTTCTCATTTCATGCAACTTACTTTTATCACAACCACGTCCTTCTTAACCCTGCAATTCTTTTGAAATGTCCATCTTCCCCTAAGCATGGCTTTGTAAACTCCTAATCGTATTTGTTTGTTTTAATTGAACAAATATGTTCTATGTCATGGGTACAAGTGATGGTTCCTAATTGGATTCATGCTAGCTCGGCTTGTAGTTACAGAGGACGGGTTTCTCTGGTTCTGCTTGGGCTTGGTCTGTGTGTGTGGGAGGGGGGAGATAACTTTAAGGCTTGATTAAAGCACGTTTCTCTAATGTCAGGGTTCCCTCTGAAGGAACGGGTGTAATCTTCAGGGAACAATGGAGACTTGCTCAACTTTAGAAAGTCAGAACAGAAGTTTAAAAAAACAACCCTCGCTCCAATTTTCAACAGGATTGTATAATGTTCAAAAAATGAAAAAAATCCCCCCCACTGTAACCGCAGGAAGCCAAGCATTAAAGTCAGAAAAAAAGGAGAGGCCCCAGCCCCACCCCCAGAATGCATTGCACCATATTGTTTTCCTTTTGTGCTTGCTGATTTCAGAGTTTCATTTTTCTGTACATTAAAAAGGGGGAAAAAAGGAGACTTAAGAAAATATTCGTTAGCGGTTTCTGTCTAAATCTCATCATCTAATTATTTTCACAGTGAACATTTGAAATGGCAGAAGCAATTCTGCCAAGAGCCCTCTCTCCCTGGATTCCAGGAGATGTTTCACAATAATTAGAAACCCCAATGGGTCTCTTAAGAACCCTTAAAGGGTTCCATATGCAGACTTCCATATGAAGTGGTACAATGTGCAGTTCTTCATTTTCCACAATAGGGCTTGACAGGTCTTAATGTATATTATTACATTAAATGAGATGCACATTAGTTGGTCAGACTGCTGGGTAGCTGGCCATAATTCACTGAGAAATACAAACCAACCCGGTAACCCTATTATTTCCTCTTCCTTCATCCTTGTGTCCACATGTGGGCACTTATATGCATGTGCGCCGTTACATGTATACACACACACACACACACACACACACACACACACACACACACACACACACACTGGATTTTTATACCTTGTCCTTGAATGTAAGTAACTACTCTCATTGGTTTACTGTAGTTTCGAAGTATTTTAACACATCTCAGGCAAGAAACGGGGACGGGAGCAGTTAAGCCAAGCATCATGTAAGAGCTATCTACAGTTCCTTTTTCCTTTGAACTCGTAGAAGACCTACAGTTGTTCCTTGGGCAGGGAGATACATTTGACCCCCCATGAGCCAAAGAATCAAAGTGTCTTCTACTTAAAATATGTGGCATGGCTAGATCTTGAAGCTCTGTTATTGTCTATGAGCTCTGTGTAGGTAGCAGGAAACAGTCATATCCCTTTGTAGGGTTCCTATTTGACTGTCTGTTGGAGATCATTGAGGAATGTTTATAATTTTATATTGATTAGGAATAGCAAATTTGGTATAGTTTTGTTGGCAGCATTCTGTCTTGTTCTTTATAAGTTGGTATGTTTCTTTGAGTGGGTAGTGAGTCTAGAGTTTGTGGTCCTCTGATAGGAATTGTGAAGAGTGATTTTTGATGCGTTGGTTACCCTAATAAGGCCACACAAAGTAACAAAACTAGATCTCCAGAGTGAGTAAAAAAACTAACACAGCTTCTTTTCTTAAGAAGTTTATGTTCTCAGTAGAATAGACAGCTATATTTCACACTGCAAAAATATAGAATAATTGTTAGGAAGTATTATCAGGATTTCCATTTCCCATCATCCTCTTTATGACCCCGTGTTTTCCATTGTTAATGTAGCGAAATGACTAGCAAGTGCCATTTGAAGCTAAGGATGAGAAAAGAGGAGTGAAATATGAGCAAGGAATACCTGGTACTTTCTCATCTTTAAAGATTTCTCAACTCAAGACTTTCTAAAAGAAACATGACTTAGCCCTACATTGATGTATGATTATCTGTTCTTCTCCCTGCAATTACATTTTCAACATAAGGATTGTGTGCTTCTAGAGGCAATAAATACCATATTATTTTGAAAACACTGACATGGAATCTTCTCACAAAACAAAGAAAGCAGTAACTGTCTGTCCTGACCTCCCTAGAGTGTTTAGATTTCTTTGATTAACTCATGGCAATGGTGTACCAAGTGAAAAATCCAAACAAGAGTACAAATGAATAACTTTCCTATTTCTTTTCAATGTTTGAGAAAATCAATAATTGGAGAGTATCAGTATTTGGCTATTCATAGTTCTTGGGGCTTTTTTTTTCTATTTTTAGATTTAAACAATGATCTAGTAGCTCATATGTTCATATAGATGGCTATTAATTGAATATCCCTAGACCTATCAGATGTCTTCTCTGGTCACTAATGCAGAAATGTTGAGATATATAATCAAAGACAGTCTGAATTAAGAGTAAAGAAATAAAAAAAATACTATATGGTCTCAGGTGCATGTAAAACTTAGTGAAATTGAATTCAGAATTAGAGTTAGAATGTTATTATTTAACTTTAGGACAGTGGTTCTCAACCTTCCTAATGTTGTGACCCTTTAATATAGTTCCTCATGTTATGGTGACTCCAACCATAAAATTATTTTCATTTCTACTTCACAGCTGTCCTTTTGCTACTATTATGAATTATGATGTAAACATCTATGTTTTCTAATGGTCTTAGGTGATCCCTGAGAAAGGGTCATTTGACCCTCCCAAAGAAGTCATGACCCACAGGTGGAGAACCACCTGGTTAGGAATTATGAAGAAAAATGGAAAACATTAGATACTTCTCTAGGGCATATGACTTAGCTAGTTACAAGCTGACATAATACTATTAATCTACTGGATGGGTATAGTAATTAAGCTGCCTTCTGAGTTCTTATATTTATAGCTGTAGATCTGTACATCTCTCAACCTGCATCAAAGGAGCTTCTTTTTTGTAGTATTCAGTTATTAATACAGAGAACCACAACTAATCAACATGCAGAGAAAGACTGTCCTTGGCTCATTGTGGGTCTCTGTGTTATTTACCATCTACTGTAAATGGAAATTTCTCTCATGAGGGTTGAGAGATACATTAATCTATAGGTATAGCAGTAAATCATTAGGTGTCAGCTTAGTATGTATCCATTTAGAAGAACAATACTAGTGGTTTCTCTCCTATGGCCTATGACCCATCTAATCACAGGTTCTTGGTCCAACAAATGGTGATGCTATTAAATGTAACAAATAAGTGAGTTGGTTGTGACTTCCATGGTGCTTGTGCCACTATTGCACAAGTGGGCACATCTTGCCAGGATTCACAGCTGGGTTAGAATGGTGATTGTGCTTATTATCTGGCAGTGTGAGAATAGGAAGAAGCAAAGTGCTAGAGAGGTCCACAGAAATCCACAAAGATACCTCCACAATAGACTGCTGGCAATGGTTGAGAGAAAGCCCGAACTGACCTACTCTGGTGATGGGATGGCCAGACACCCTAATTGTCCTGCTAGAAACCCCATCCAATGACTGAGGGAACCGGATGCAGAGATCCACGGCCAGGCCCCAGGTGGAGCTCCAGGAGTCCAATTAGCGACAAAGAGGAGGGTTTATATGAGCGAGAATTGTTGAGACCAAGGTTGGAAAAAGCACAGGGACAAATAACCAAATGAATGGAAACACATGAACTATGAACCAATGGCTGAGGGGCCCCCAACTGGATCAGGCCCTCTGAATAGGTGAGACAGTTGATTGGCTTGATCTGTTTGGTAGGCATCCAGGCAGTGGGACTGGGTCCTGTGCTCATTGCATGAGTTGGCTGTTTGAAACCTGGGGCTTATGCAGGGTCGCTTGGCTCGGCCTGGGAGGAGGGGACTGGACCTGCCTGGACTGAGTCTACCAGGTTGATCTCAGTCCTCAGGGGAAGCTTTGCCCTGGAGGAGGGGGGAAGGGGAGGGGGGCGAACAAGGGAATCTGTGGCTGATATGTAGAACTGAATTGTATTGTAAAATTAAAAAAAAAAAAAGTACTAATCCAAAAAAAAAAAAAAATGGTCCAGTGACTGAGGGATCTGGAGGCAATAGAGTCTTAGTCCTGGAGTATAACCAAGAGCACTGGCAGCAGTCTGTAATATTTGGACACTATAGGACCTCACTTGTAAACAACTCTAATTGTACCCCTCCCCTTGAGGCACAAGGATCATTGTAGAAGAGGAGGTAAAGAAAATGTAAGAGCTAAAGTTAATGGACATCTATAGCAACGCAGTAATTGTCGGACATGACAGGCATATTGTGTATAATTATTGAAGCCATAATTCTTACACAAGACCAAGCCAGCCAAAATCCTAGCATGGATGAGGAAGGGGCTCATAAGTCCTACACCTAGCCGAGGAGCTATTGGCTATAGATGGCTGTGAAGGAAGGAGCAAGAGAATTGTATAGTTTTGATGAAGTGTTCTCATCACAAAAGAGAAGACAGAACAATACAAAGATAACTATGTAGAGTGAAAGACGCATTAACTACTTGAGAGTAACAGTCGTTCATAAAATACGTGTGAATAAATTATCATGTGTACAAGTTAAATTAATCCAGTTATGGTTGTCAATTATACTCAAAATAGCAATGGAAAATTTAAAAATATTGTGATAACTGTTTTTGAAAAGAAAAGAAAGAGTAAATAGTAACAACTTGAAGGAAGCATGGGTAGAGGAGTTTAAAGGGACCAAGAATCACACTGAATTGTTGATCATCAGGACAAAAAGACAAAATAAAGATAAAGAACAGCTCTTTTGAGAGACATAGCATCCTACCACTTGGGGGACCAGAGAAGTAGAGTCCCTAGTTCTCTGATTAGCATCAAGGATGGCCTCTAAAGGGCCAGTAATAAAAGAATAGAAAGGTCTGATGAAGTAAGTTTACAGAGGTACAAAATGTCTCCCAAAGGAGATATTTATGAGCATCCAGATACACACACAAGCATTTGCTCACTTCTCTTTCACACAGAAAAAAAAGGGGGGTTTGGGAAGGAAGTCTGATTGCAATTTTGAACACCAGCTGCTCACATTTAGCACAGTGTTCTTTTCAGGGTGGCCACATCAAATGACCAGCAGTGATTCCTGTTTGGACATTTGGAGATCTGGGAATCAGTGGTGACAAGATAATCTACCAAGTGGCCAGAAAACCGAACCTTGACTAGCAAAACAGAAAGACAGAAGGTGGTATCAAAATCAGAGTTTGGTGTCCATCTTGAGGGTCCTATGAACATAAACATAGGACATAAAAAGATTTTGTTTTTGTGATAGCCATACTGAGACATTATTGATTACAGTTTTCAAAATAAAAGTACATTACATAGAAAAGATGTATCCATGATTTTCATATCCTTTGTATCAGTGGGGAGAGAAGGAGAGTACGATATATTTTATCAAAACTTGAATCAGTACTTTGCAGTATATGCAGCTTGCATGTACACACCCTAATTTGGGAACGCATTGTGGACTATTGGACAGTGCTAGTGACCCACGCCATCTGGGGTTGTAAAAATAAAGCCTGTGAACTAGGAATCTGGACTTAGAAGCATCAAATAGCAATTTGACAGAGTGCTTTAACGTCTGTGGCATTTTGTGTCTGTTTCCTGGTTTTCTGACTAATATATTTGTACTGAGTTTTATGAAAATTTGATTAGAGATGAATTAGTAAAGTGAAGAAAACAAACAACAAAGCTGATCCTCCCTTCCAGTTGGAGACTTATGGTCCTAATTGACAAGCTGTAGCAGTCCTTGCAGTAGACTATGTGTACAGCAAATTTCACTTTCCACACTTGAATCTCAAGCTTCTATCTCTCTTGATAGTCTGGTGCACAAATCACAGAGTATCTTGCTTGGGATCTTAGACCCTAAGCATTGTTAAACTAATGTATTCAGAGACAAATACATTTAGAAATCATCACACACACTTCAAAGTTTTAGAGTGTACCTGGACATACGGAAAACTCAACGAAATTTTATAATAAATAGATTTTTTTTTATTAATTTAACAAAAATTCCCAAACTTTGTTGGTCATAGAGCACTTTGTATTTACTAGTATGTCAACATTCATCAGTCTGTGAAATTTGCGATACTCTGAACATAAATGAGAAAAGACTCTCTATTCATGACTAGAGGCCCCAGTAGAAGCTTAAAGGAAATAAATTCATAAGGTAGGAAGGTATAGAATTGGAAGGAAGATATGTATTCTATACACTGTAAAACCATAACCTACTTAATATGTTGATCCCATTCATCTTAGTATTATAAGGCAAAACCCCATTTTCCTTTTCTCTTCTCCCCTCCCACCCCTAATTTCGCAGCACGTGTTTCCTTCAGACATTCACAGCAAGATTGCTGCTACTTTTCAGTCTTGACAGCTAAGCAAGAAATTGTGGGAAATTAGGATTCTTCAGTTTCTTAACTTTGTGAAATAGGGACTTCCCTATATATTTCCGAGTATTTAGTCAAATCCTGCTGATTCCAAATAACAAGGAATAAGGGCCAATCTCAACAGAGAAGTCTATCTTATAGCCCATTTTACAAGTGTTGTAGCTTTGGCCTACATTGCCAGAAACTGTGATTGTTGATATCCGCTGTGGTCTGGTGTTATAGACAGATGCGAATGATTTATAGTGGAACTCTAGATAGGGTTTTATGTAAAGCTTAAATGTTCTGTTTCCTCAAATTTTAAGTGATGGCAGAGCCACTTCAATTTACTCAAAATTATTTTTATTCCTAGATATAGATAATTTTTTTTTATTTCAAACTCTGATTCTAAAAAAGAACCATCCTGATGAGTTGACCTCAAAGAATGAGACCTGCTGGCATTTGGTTTCTGTCCTTACTGTTGCAAGAAAGAAAGAGAGAGAGAGAGAGAGAGAAAGGCTGATGGAGCAAAAATTCCAGCATTCCATGCTCTTTCTTTGGTAATAGTTGCTCTAAAAATGAATCCTCATTTCTTTTTCTTATTTTCTTTTCTTTCTTTCTTTTCTTTTTTTTTTTTTTTTGGAGACAGGGTTTCTCTGGGTAGTTTTGGTGCCTGTCCTTGATCTCGCTCTGTAGACCAGGCTGGCCTGGAGCTCACAGAGATCCGCCTGCCTCTACCTCCCGAGTGCTGGGATTAAAGGCATGTGCCATCACTGCCTCGCTTGAATCCTCATTTCTTGAGGTTAAAAAAATAAAGTATCCCTCACTATCCCCATGTATGACTATCAGCTTATTTCTATCATGAAATAATGCTCAATGGGAATTGCAATGTCTACTAACTCTCCAACTTACATATTCCAGTTGCATATTTGCTACATTAGAATATAAACTTACAAAAAGATGTACCTTCTAATATGTTTAGGAAGAGGGAGAAGAGGGCCAGTTCATCACTAGCAATTGCAAAACTTATATTTAAATATCCAAAACTGATGAAGGTGCTTATAAAAGGTGGCCTTGCTGGTGCTCATGACCTAAAACATCCTTACTGAGGGAGATTTGGGAGAGGAGTAGTAAATACAGTACTCATGAAACTTTCAACAAAATTAAAAATAAAGGGAAAATAGTAAGAGAAAAATGAATTATCAGATATACGAAAAGATAAGACTCTTCAAGTCCAAAGTAACATCAGAACGACTTTGAAGTAACAAACATACACACCCCATTTCTTTCATTCTTTTCCTAATACTCTGGAACGCACATGCAAAAATAAGAAGGAAAAATCTGAATAAGCAAAAGTGCATTTACTTTAGAAAGTGGAAATCAAACTAGAATAAAAAATCTCTGCTCCAATATTTGGATTCTTGAATTGTAAAAGAAAGCCTTTCAAGCTATATCAACAAATGAATTCTAATCTAGAACACTGACAGCTAAGTTACCAGACTATACATAAACAACAGCACTTCTACAAAGTTTTTAAAATGGGTTAGTAAATAGAAAATAGAGTTACACCATGAGTTGAAATTAATTGAGAAGTACAAAGAAAACAGATCACATGGACAATAGCTGATCTAGCAAGAATAAGAGAAAGACAGCAATATCTTACAAAATGTAAGTAATATGCATGGAAAAATATGAAGCAAATAAATTGAGTAATGTTTTCTAGAAAATTTCATGGAATGCAAGAAATCTACCATAATTTCATTTATGGTTTCTGTTTCCTGTTTAGCTGAAAGGCATTCTCTGCCCTGAAATATCAATATTCTCCTAAATGCTTTTAGTTTGAGTATTATATTTTATGTCTTTAAAGCTTAGATCTCTAACCCATATGAAATTTATTTTTATGTGGAATAAAATAAGGATCTAACTTAATTTTTCTGCTGACGAGGAGATAACTATGGCAATGTTATGTATTAGACACATTATTATTTATTTATTGAGTTCAAATGCCATTTTACTTTCTCTTCAAAGATATATTAGGAAATATTTTATGGTATAGGATAAAGAAAATATTAAAAAAATACTTTTTTTTTATTGAGAAGAAATAAGTCTTTGGTCAGATAGAATAAGGGAAATACTTAAGAAAACACATGTATGTGCCACAGGTAATTTCAACAACCAGAAAAACTAAGTTAGAGTATACCACTCTTAAATTGAATGAAGATATAGTTCATTTTCTACAGTTTTTCAGGAAACAGGAAAAAATGAAAGAAAAAAGTTAAAAAAAAGGAAGTATGAAATACTAATGGAAAAAATAACAAAAAAGCCACATACACATATTCACTCATACAATGTTTTACTTCAGAAAAAAAATCTTTGTTTTGACATCTTGGTACACATACTTATTATTTGCTAAAGCAGGATCTCTGTTTATGAAGAATGCAGAATATGCTTTGACAAAATCCAACATTCATTCCCAATTAAAAACGAACAAGTAAAGGAAACATCCCACAGCACATAAGCAGTAGAGTGGAACTTCTTTCCAACAAAGGACTCTGAGAAAAACTGATGGTCACTTTCATCCTTGAAGGAATGAGGCTCAAATGCTGCTTTTCTGATTTTACCAAGAACAAGACAACCTGCCTGCTCTCATTCTTGCTCCTGAGCTGTACGTTCTACCCAGCAGTAAACAGAGAACAAGAGGAAAAAGGACGAATTAGAAGTGTTGCTATTCATAGACATCATACTTATCTTCACAGAAAGTCCCATAGATTTCCTTTCAAAAAACAAGTTCCCAGGCTTACTAACGAAAAGCAATGTGATTTCAAGGCCAAGGTATCAGTTGTATTTACACATACTTGCAATAATAAACAATCACAACTGGAATACATACCATTTAAAATAGTATCAAAATGACCTAAGAAGATAAAGCTTGCAAACCCATTCAAGCCATTTTCATTGCAAACCACAAAACTGTTCATTTGAGACCCAAATTAGCAGCAAAATATGTTGATGAGTAAAGATACAAATCATTAAGATGTCCAGTCTTCCTGACCTTGAACTATAATTTCAACACAACTCAACCCAAATCTGAAAAAACCTTTTAGTGTAAAACTAACAAACTGATTCTGAAGATTAAAGTTAAAATTCAGAAGAACATAGAGGTAGGCAACTTTTTAAAAAGAAAAATGACACTGAAGAATAAAAATACCTCATTTCACAGCTTACCACAAAGCTGCCTTCATGTGTTTTTGCAATGGCATAAAGACAGACAAACAAATTGACTGAGCCCAGCCAAGTCCACGACAGATGATCACATATGAGAACAACTTACTTCTCCTAAAAATGTAAAAGGCATTCAGTATAGCAAAGTGAGGTTTTCTTCAATGAATGGTGTTTGATTAATTTCCCCTGCTTCACACCTCTCTAAAAGTGGCAAGTTCAGGTTTTTAACCATCTTCATTATTTCAGAAATATAATTTCTGAAAAAAATCATGTGTTAAAGCATAATCTCATCAAAATAAACTATCATATTAATATACTGCATTGGTTTTATATATTCATTCAGAAAGGATTGACTTTAATAATGTATTATCATTTTATATAAAAACAGTGAATTTCTTTCTATCACACAGTTTATTTTCCTTTAATAATTGGACATCTCTGTGGAATAATGTAGTTTTAAGTTTACATTATAGGCATTTATTATATTTGTTACTATCATAAAGAATATGCTATTTTAAATTATGTTTTCCACACAGTTATTCAAGGTATAGAAAAATTCAAAGAATTATTAAATAACAATATAAAGGTCAACACAGCCTTTCCAAATGTTACTGATTTCCATAAAACGTCTTCCATTAATATAAAATTTTCCATTTATTCATATTGAGCAATTAATATTATTTTTACTTTATTATAGTTGTTAAGTTATATTAATAGAACACACTATTAGTCCAGTTTGCATTCTTAGACTAGATAAACAATGATTAAATTTGTCCTTTTAAAGGACAACATTGAGTCTGATAAGTTAGTATTTTAACAGTCATACTGAGGTTTAATTGACATAGGATAAATTGCACGCCTTTGACTTAAGGGATTAGATATGTGTTGGCATATGAATAAATCCATGAAAATCATCAAGGTGTCAAACTAATATAAGAACAGGAAAATAGACCCATAGCACATAATTCCTCAAAAGACTTAAATAGAAGTGAGAATTTAGTTTTCAATAAATATGTTCACCAAACTCATTGGGCAAAGAATGACTACAAAATAATGTTGGGGAAAGACGTACTTTATGACATAAAATGCAGCTTGTTATTAAGTTGTTCAAAGTTAAGGAACTGTGTTAAAAAGTAGAAAGATATGAAAATGAAAACTACAGATATGATGCTTTTAAGAATGTCCTACTTAGAAAATACCAGAACACAAAATATGGGGAAAGAAGGAAGCAGCAAATACACATACTTCTGTTTAATGAAAAACATTACAGGCTGAATTTAGAGACACACTCAGAAAAGATACTTACAATATCTTTAAATAGAAGAATGGGTATTGAGGATATATAAGGAGGTTCTTCAAATCAATAAAATAAGAGAATTCCACAGGAAAGTAGCCCGTGGGCATAATATGTTCATAAACAGATGCCTGATACCATTGTTTATTGGAAAAACACAGAGATGGAATTTCACTTCACACATATCAGATTAGTGAAAACTAGAAAATTTGACAGCCATGTTTCTGGCAGCGGTCAACCCGTTCTACATTCTTCTCGTGGTGTTCTGAATGAGACTGCGACTTTTCAGCTACGTTAACACTATGGCTACCCCGTGATTCAGCAACATGGGCTGGGCACGTATCTTAATGAAATCCTCACACAGATTCACAGGGGATGGCAGAAGCTTGGACATCGAATTACTATTGTGTTGTATAGAAGAGACAGAAATTCACTTGTCCGTTCTTAGAAAAAGAGGTCCGTGAAACTGGTGTGTGTACAGCACCCAGTCTCATGAAGCAGAAGCCAGAAAACATGGGCAACACCCCAAAAGCAGATGTATGAACAGCATCACAGACAGATGCAGAACCTAATATTGACACAGCATATTAAGATGGGGTGAGTTCTGCAACTCTAAACTTTTTTGTTAATTAAAATTACATGTTCCCAAAGCAAATGTAAGCAGACTGAATAGATGGAGATTTATGTATTTAATTTTTTTCAAGACTACATGCATACCAATATAGATATGCTTATAATTTTATTTACACGGTGAAAGAGAAGTAATTTGGGAAATGAAGAATGAAAGATTTGAAAAGGGTTGCCATACACAAACCAATCATTATTTTAGGCACAGATTAATATATCTCAACCCTCTACACCTGAGCACCCAAAATAAAAACAAATTAAGACAATCCCCTTCCACCCAAAAAAGAAATTGTAGTTGTTGCTAGCAAGTACTAGACACTACAGTTTTTATCACTGCTACTCCTAGACCTCAACCAATTATCAGTTTCAGAGGCTAGACCTTTCAGCCTTCAGCTATTGCCACTGCCAAATGTAGCTTTGGCCACTAGCTACTTCATCAGGGGAAACAGGAGATTGACTGACTGGTGAACTCCACATCATGATCCCTGCCTTCAATTCAAGACAGGATCATAAAGGAAGCATCCCTGAGGAGGTCACTGTGCCAAACGAAGACTGGCAATGTGAGGAAGAGCCGCCTTAAGGACACAACGGAACACATCTATTCAGAAGACCAGCGGACAAATGAATGATCCGTATTCGCTTTTGCTAGTTCATAGATTGTAATTTATTAGACATGCCTCTGGAACCTTTCACTCTAGACCTCCTGGCATGCTAAGATGCACACTGAGATGAATCTGTTAGTTTTCTCCTACCTAAGTTCTAGGAAAACTTTCTTACAGTACATTGTTGAATATTTATTGCTGTTCTCTTGGAACACCAGTGATGCATACTTTTGTATTCCATCATACTTTAAACTCATTTAGAAATTCAATTTCATTTATTCTCTAGCCTACCATCCTTATTTCTACTTTCTTGGGAGAGTTTTTGCTTTCCTTCCTGCTTTTTTCTCATGTAGTTGTATCTCTTCATATGTAGGAGCATGTGAAGTGTGTGTGTGTGTGTGTGTGTGTGTGTGTGTGTGTGTGTTTGTACAAGAATGCATGCAAGCATGTGGTTCATGGAGGTGTGCACATACCTGTGTGTGTGTGTGAAGAAATGAACATACATTGTTTTCTAGATCTCTCAACATAATTATCTCACTTACTGAACCTGATGATCACCAATTGACTAGCCTGGATATTCAGTGACCTCCAGGTATTCACCAGTCTCTCCAACTCCATCAGCGTGAAGATCACAGATGCATACTACCATGCCTGGCTTCATATGTGGATGCTAGGGATCTGAACTCAAGTCCTCATACTTGTGTATTAATATAATTTTATTACTTTCTGTTGCTCTATACATTATGGATAACAGTATAAATATTACTTTTGATCTTTACAAGAAAAGGCTTCCTGTGTAAGTTGTTGTTAATGGATTCTATTGAGGATGGACTGAAGAGAAGGAGCTGTAAATAGAGGAGGGAGTAGCAAGCAAGGAGCTTGAGAACCTGTGTGTAGAAACTTTCTTAACCATTTGTCATATAAATACAAATGATGTACATGGGAGCAGAGAACCTCTCTGCTTCCAATGAACTAATATGATGCTTCATGGTACAGATATGAGAGAGAGAGAGAGAGAGAGAGAGAGAGAGAGAGAGAGAGAGAGAGAGAGAGAGAGAGAGAGAGAGAGGAGAGAGAGAGAGGAGAGAGAGGAGAGAGAGGAGAGAGAGGAGAGAGAGGAGAGAGAGGAGAGAGAGGAGAGAGAGGAGAGAGAGGAGAGAGAGAGGAGAGAGAGGAGAGAGAGGAGAGAGAGGAGAGAGAGGAGAGAGAGGGAGAGAGGGAGTGAGGGAGTGAGGGAGGGAGGAGGCATGCAAGAGAGAACAAGGTAATACAATCTTATTTTTCACCATCTGGTCACAATAGGCATCTGGTTCTTCAAAGAGGACATTCCATTGTCAGTCACCCTAGTTACTTGGCATTGCAGAGTCCAGTCGGATGCTGAGAGGCTTGTATAGCAAGTCTACACATGTCTTTTGTCCCGTACTAAACAAAATGCATTCATGCTCATCTCATTCTGGCCCAAGATCTTTAAAAGCAAGCGTCGTCATTCTTAGTGTTCTCTTCTACGCATCCTTCCCATTTTATTTTTCTTGCAAGCTCTTCTTCATACATTGTGGTTTAGAGCTCTAGGTATTTCACAAACTTAGCAGGATTTATACCCCTTTTTATCTTATCTTACCTTTGAGAACTTTACCTCACATCAGGGAGGGCAGATAGGGACAAAAGTTAGTTATTTTTATATCGACAACCCTGAAGAATCCAAGGGACCTTCTGAATGGTGATGGATATTCTGTGGCTATGAAGATCTGAGTGTCATCACGGGTGGTAGGCCATGTAGTTAGAGCAGCGCCATAGGGCTGACTCAAGATCAGGTCTTCTATCTGCTAAAGAATACTAGGTGAAAATAAATGTTCCAGAGACAGGCTCTTCAAACGGTGACCCTTATTCATATCATTATTTATTAAGCTTTTATCTGAGAAATACAGTTTTAACTCAATTACAAATTGTGAAGGCACTGCCATTTGAAAATATTAATCGACTTGTGGTTTTTTTGAAGGTCAAGTTACAAGGTAGTCTTGAGAAGCTTCTTGATGTTTTGGTTTCTCTTCTGGCATATTCACTGTGTTGGTGTGATTTTATTGGCTATTTTAGAGCAGATACTATCATCAGACCTCCCAGGATTTGGGGACATGTATGTCGCCTCCAGACAGTTCCTTTATGCACTGAATGAGGACTAACTTAGAAGGCGTATTTGAAAGATGTGACCACTTATAAACTCAGGTCCCACCATAACGTAAGTCTCATATGAAGATAGCTCAGCTAAACATGTAGCTGAAACACAAAATGTCCAACCATTCCTCCATAGGATTGTCATGTGTTTTAAATCATAACATTCCCTGAAGGGTAGTTAGGCTTTAGTAAATATTACCTATCTTGTTGATATTATGTTTATCATCATCATTATCAGTACTAAAAGGTGATGACAAAAATTCTTTATGCACATAAAATGTAACTGAAGGGAGAAGCAGGGCCAGCTTGGCCTGCCGTACTGGGTGCTTCTGACAAAATCTACTTTCGTCTTGGGTCAAAATGGTGACCTTTCAGTTCTATCTCATTCTCTCTAATTAGCTCGGTTCAACTTGGTGTGTTTTCCTTAGGGGAGGGTTTGGCATCGGTTCGGTCTGGGTATAACCATTTTGAAAGGATGAGAGACATGGATGGAAATAACCCCTCTAAAGTTACAGTGACCTTCTCCATAATGTATTGTGCCGTGGCGGTAATGATAGATACACGAGCTTCTGTATTTGAAGTTAAAAGAAAATGCAGTTGTGTTTTCTTTTCACCATCCACAAACTGCTATTTTGTAATAACAGAGGGAAGCGTTTTCTATAGTTGCCTGGACAGTGGTTCCAAACTGGAAATAACATCCAACCACTAACTGCTGTTTAATTTTTTTTTTTTACTTTATTTCATGCATAACTATGTTTGCACAGCAAGGGAGCAAGAAGCTGAAAAAAAATGTCACTTGAAATAGCAAACAAGCTAGAAATGTCATCATCTCTGCTTGGGGTTTTACTTTGGTGAGCAAGTTGATTTAAGGGAATGAATAGCCCTTAGTCCCTAGAATGACTTCATGTAAATGAAATAAAGTATGTGGGAGCATAAGATGGAAAATGGTACTATTTGTCCAAACATGACTTCCATGCTCATAACTCTTTATCTAGAATAGAAACAAAAATTAATTCTATGTTCCAGAATAACTAGCAGTGAGAAAGATGTCAATATTTTCAACACAAAGAAATGATGTGTGGTGGGAGAGACGGCGTGACAAAAATCCTGGTCTAATTGTTATATTTCTGTTGTGTATATGTTCTGAAATGTCTCACTGTGTCCCAGAAATATATAAAGTCAGTGTGTATCTCGAATTCTTTTAAAAAATTAAGAAAAACATTTGTTCAAAGTAATAAAAGTTCTTCTAAGAGAAAACTCACCCAAAGAGGGAGGCTGGCTTCTGAGTGACTCAGAGGCAGGCGGGCGGCTCGGTGGGAATTCTGTAAGCACAAAGCCAGTAGAAGTCAATCTTTACATGTAACCGAATCTCAGACAGACTTCTTGTGTTTCTGAGGGATGCTCCTGTTTTTTCTCAGGGGTTTCTATTTTGGGGGGTTGGCAAAGGGAGACGTCAGCGGATGTTGGCGAGAGCTTTGGCCCTCTCCAGCTGCAGCAATGGAAACCGTCACGTGACCATGAATCATCTTTTTCCTTTGCTGGTGGGGTTTTGTTCATCTTCCCTGCTTGGACATTCGTGGTCATCAGGAACTGGAGAGGTTCTTGGACCTCTGAGAGTTTAAGCCCCTCTCCTTTAGAAGAGAGGTCTAAATTCAAACAATAAAATCCTCAGGGATGGGCCAGGTGCTAACCTTGTTCTTAAAATAGTTTTCGCACCTCAGAGGTCAGGTGGTGTGGCAGGTAATTGCATGGATTTACTGTTTTGGCACATTTTTCAGATATTATACATGCCCCACCCCAGCTTTCTCCTTGGAGAAGAAAGTATGATTGGGATGATGAGCCTTGATATGCTTCCCAGTTAATATTTTAGCTACTTTGTGCTTCATTTTACACATCAGTCATAAAACAGTAACCACTTCCTCAGGGAGGTTGAGAAAATGAAATGCAATAATTGAGTTTAGTGCTTATAAAATTTTCCCACCGAAGCTTGTCTGGATGCAAACCATCTTCAATCCAAGATTTTCAGTCACAGTTACCTTCGGGATATGTGTGTGTGTGGGAACTTTGCTGGGAAAATTTTATATTCAGGAAATTCAACTGCTCTACCCAACAGGCTGGATTGTGTGTGTGTGTGTGTGTGTGTGTGTGTGTGTGTGTGTGTGTGTGAAAGAGAGAGAGAGAGAGAGAGAGAGAGAGAGAGAGAGAGAGAATGTGTGTATGTGTATTATATATATTGCACAGTCATTATATCTTAGCTATATCTTAGCATCTTATGTCCTGGTCATGTGCTAGCAATAAAACTATGTGCAGTTCCCTACAAACAATCAGGGTGATATGAAGGGGTAAAACTGAGCAGAATAAATACCTTGGAACAGTCTTTGTACTTGGCCCTGAACAGTATGTATAAAGAAGCATAAATAGGAAAAAAGCATGAAGTGCCAGTCAATATATTGATCCTTTTGGCTTACGCTGTGATTTATGGTGGCTCTCCTTTTCCTTTTCAGCATTGAGAACCTAGATTTATTAAGAGAAAGTGAGAAAGGACTGTAAGCATAGGATGGGTTCTAAGAAAGGGTGATCCACAATGGCCTCTCATGATGAATGACTCCATGAACTGCGATTCTATCAGAATTTGATAGAGAAGGAAACCATATAAAAGATCAGATCCTTAACAACCATTCTGAACTGTTTTATCTCTCACTGCCACTTAATCCCAAGCAGAGGCCGCAGGTCAGTTTGTGTCCAGGCAAGAAGGTTTTCCAGAACCAGGCCACATTAGTAGATAGGATCTCAGTGGGCAGATTTGGAGAATCTACTCTTCTAAAGTGGCTAGGAACTTCTCTGAGGTCTACAATATGGTAAGGTGGCTCTGAAAACCTTCTCAAAGGGAGCCAGATTGATCTTGTGTATCCTAGAAGTATCCAGAAATGTGAGGAAAGAGCTAATGAGACAGCTCTTTTCTAAAAAAATACAGAAAGAGGCCATGCATTCCACAGTGATGTGCTCCAAAAAATGTTCACAAAGAGATGGTTTTTACTATTAAACCATCAACTGATTTTGGCCTGCAAAGTACCAGCTGGCTTACATTACTCGTAATGTGCTTTGGTGTGTCTCTGATGATAAATATGAAGGGTCCTTTAAGATATACAGAAATATTAAGCAACTGAACATGCTTTTCCCTCCCTTTGAAAATTTAAGAGTCAAAAGAAACATGGAGGCCCTTTAAAGACAGGGAAAATTCATGTATGGCTAAGCCAGTTTTTTTTTTTTTTTTTCCCCGTCAGACTATGCTCAGCCAAGGAAAGAATATTCTCCTAGGGGGTGAAAATAATCAAGTTTGACTCCCAAACATGCGGATTCCAGCCTTCTATCAAATAAAAACCAAAATGCATTTTTATAATCTGGCCTCAATCTGTAGTCTGTGCCCCAAGCAGTGTCTCAGAGTGTTATTTTTCCTACCAGAAGCCATTCTATTGAAAATGTTCTTACCTGGCATACACCAAGCACAACCTATCAGCAGCTCTTCCCAGACTATTTCAGAGAGCAACCCTCTGGAGCACAAATCTGACAGTGATTTTTACTCCCCCTGCCTTCCCAGTTCCAAGTACCCCACCCCCTGTCCCTGCCATCTCTTCTTTCCACTGTTATCAGGAGCCTGTACACACAGCTTGTGATGCTGCTGATAGTTGCAAAGTGCAAACCAGTCTCATCACCAGTGGGGCAGGTGCCCTGCAAAAACCTCACTTAGGTAACACTTCCCATGGAGCAGGGAGCCCAGGAAATAGTAGAAGGCTCCAAACATCTTCTCTGTTTATCCAATGGCTTGCACTTGCAAATGAAGGCTTTTTCTTACTCCACTAGAGAATAAGAAACAGCTTTACAATTCTCTCTTTTAAAATGACTACTATTATAATTGCACTGTTGGTTTAATCCTAGACTGTCTTTTTAGTTTACTTAAAAATTTAACTCAATCTCTCTTATAGGCTTTGGAGATTAACTATTAAGCAAATTTATTGTTCTTTCATTATGTCCACCGATTAGAGTAGCTATGAAACTGACATTAAAAACAATTGATTTCCTTTAAAAGCTGAGGCCTAAGAATGCTCTACTCATAGGAGATTAAAATTATTGACTATTGACTTGAAAAATGTCTAGCATAGACAAGTCTTGTTATTGATGGATGTAGTAGTCAAGGAAATGGGCCTCCTCCTCTCACAGAAGGAGAAGACAGATATGAAGAGAGGTATATGCTACTCCAACAGCCAAAAGCACGCCTCAGAATGAGGACAGGTTCTCCAGGGCATTCTAAGCAGTCTGTGTCTGAAGTAGATCAACGTGACTGGCAAAGAACAAAAGCAAGCAAGTTTCTCCCTTGTACTTTCTTCTAAGCTTATTTCTAGGAAGCCTTAGGAGCTGGAACAGCTCAGCAAGACCATCTCAAGATTTGCTTCCTGTCTATCCTTTCCAGAACTGCTAAACACTGGTGTGAAGTTTGAACAATTCACTTAATATCAACAAGGGCCATTTTCTGACATGTATTTAAAAGACAGATAAATTTTAATTTCCAGAATTTTTTTTTGTCTGAATGCCCATTCTCCAAATGGGAATGTTAGGACCTATGATCCAAATTGGAATTCCAGGAGCCAGACATCTCCTTGGATATGGGAGGCACTGACTGAAGAGCATACAGGAAAGTATAACCCAATGGCCAAAGAAAATATAATGTCCAATGAGGCAGATACATGCAAAGGAAGTAGATCTAGAATTATCCTATCAAGGACAGGAAAATTGGAAGTAATAGGTTTGGGGTAAGGCCTTGGGTGGCTGACAGAGGAAACAAGAGAAAGTTTTTTGCCTGATTGGTTCAAGTAGCTAGGTTAAGTTACCAAGAATAGTGCCTGCTATTGATAGTCAGAATCTCTCCCACCACCTGACTTGTCCAGGAACAAGTCAGAGACATCACAAACAACTGAAGAATTTTAACACTTTCGCAAACACACTCCCATGTGAAATATGATCCTTCCCATGGAGTGGCCAAGACTTCTCTGCCATTTTGCTACTCTGTGATCTATAACATACACTCTGAGACTCAAAAATTGAATCTGATTTGCCTGCAATCCCATAACTAATGCTATATCAAAAGCCAGAAAAGAATATGTACTGCTAATAGAATATTCTGAACACGATCAATTATTGTAGACAATAGAATGATAAAAGAGTGGTTTGTAAGAAAGTAAAGGTTTTTGAGCCATCAAAGACTGCTGAATTACATATGCCCTAGGATAGAAAGTAGACCTGTATTTCAAATACAAATTCAGTAAAATGGGACAGTTTTCTTAGAGCACAAAAGTTATCTTCATACAACTATTTCACTCCACAGAGCTACCTACAGAGTGAGATGGTGTTATCAATGGTATTTGCTCACCCAGTTAGAGCTAAGCTGGGCTATAAAAACTTCGAACTTCCTCTTTAATAGGCAGTAAAAGGGATCCTGTTTTCCTTAGTGTTATGTTTTCATGTTCATTTTCCTTCTTTTTCCTTTCTTTTTTTTCTTTCTTTCTTTCTTTCTTTCTTTCTTTCTTTCTTTCTTTTTTCTTTCTTTCTTTCTTTCTTCCTTCCTTTCTTTCTTTCTTTCTTCAGTTGTATCCAATATTTGCTTTTAATAACTTAAAAATTATTTTGAAGAATTTGGAAATAGTACAGAAAAATAGGCAATGATTTGCCATAGATGCTGGCAATTTGGAAAGTGAATACAACTTGATGTTTTAACTTTACACTTAGAATATAACATAAATAGAAACTCTTTCTAATTCTTACTTTAGAAATTTCAAAATATTTTACAGAGAAAATTGAAGAATTTGGACAGTGTAATTTCGTACTTCTTCAGTAAATATGGCAATAGACAGTGAGGCACATGTGTGGAAGTCCAGGGATTAGCTGTGTGAGACACAAGATGTCTTTATCTTATCTGGGATTCTGTTCCCTCATCTGTTAAGTAGGACAATCGTGTCTGCTCCCTATTATCTTTGATTATATTATGAGTGTGTCTCAGAATAAATCAGAACCATGGAAAATACTCAGCTAAGTCTAGCTATGTCTCATCTGCTCGTTAGAAGCATTTGCCATGGACTGTTCTTCTTCTGATGTCCTTCACTTCCTGTCATCTTGTCTGTGCTGATTTCAAAAATCATCTCTAGAGCCCTTCGTTCATGAAGTTCTGTTCTTTTATTATTCTACAAACACCACTTTTCTAGTTACCCAGAATGAGAAACTGTACTTGTCACTGTAACATCTTCAGGGACTAGCATTATCCTTGGAAATTTGTTAAATGCTTCTTCATAAAATTTGTTTGCATTCAGTGAAGTCTCTTTTTTTCTATTTTTTTTTTTAAAAAAAAAACTTCCTCTAAGACAAGAACTATCCTGTTGGCATGCAAAATGGTGAGAACTAAAATTCTCTATATTATATCCATTCAATTTTAGATGGATTCTGGGTTCATTATCATAATCGATCACAGTCTCTGACCTGAAGTGATCATTTGGCAGGAACTTTTCATGGTAACTAACAGATGCATTCTTTTGTTAAATTCCATTAATGAAGGTGATACAATAAAAAGGCTGTGACTTTGATGTTCTCATGCTTTGCCTGTCTTCTTTTACACTTTTCTACCAGATGGCAGTAGCTGGCCCCAGAATGATCTTTTCACTGCCACCACAATGAACCGCCCCCCCCCTCCCCGTGGCCTGCAAATGCAGTAGAAACTCTTAGGCTGCAGAGGGCATGCGAGTGTCAAAGCCCAGAATCATATCTTCATCAGTGTAAAGCTCTGATGTAGACCTCCAGTGGAAGGCAATTCTACAGGAAGAATTATCTGGGGGAAAAAGAAGAGTCTAACAGTGAGTTAAAGCCACAGAGAAAACATGGTTTACAAATATTCCTACTCCCTTATTTCTGCAAGGATGTACGCCCCGCCCAAAATCGTATTCCTTGCTTTGTAGGAAAATACCTAATGGTGCACACTTCATCCTACCAGTCCAAGACTTAGCTTTGGACTTAACATCAACCTTCCAATGTCCTCCCTGTGCTGTAGTGGGATTTCACAGTACACCATTCCATCTGGTGAACAGGAAAGTGCTTATGTTTTAGACTGAAATGACTAATATTCCTGAGGAGTGGATCCAAATTCAAAGTAAATGCACATTTTTGCATCTGTCCAAACCTACCCATGAATTATCTCAGGCTATCAATAGAAGAAGAAGAAAGTTGCTATCTGTAAATCCCTATTTGTTTTTCCCAAATTGCAACCTTGGCAATGGGTGTGACAGAAAAATTCTGAGTATTCTTAGAAGCCTAACCTGCCAAGAGAGATAAAGTCACTTTGAAGTACAGGCACAAGACTACACAGATTTTTACCCACAAATGGGCCTCAAGCCTTTCTAAGAGAGAAGCAGGCTGCATCTGCCTGTCTGCTTCACAGTTTAGGGGGGACCAGGAAATGAACTCCGCTGGCTCCAGGAAGGGGAAATTTAAAGGTAGTAAACCACTCTGGGCTGGAATGATATTAATGATAGTGCAGAGAAGAGCAACAGTATAAATTAGGAGAACATAGTCAACACAATCAATGTTTATACCTATAAGGTGTTAGCCTCGTACTAGGATGCTTGGCAGTATCCTCCTGCTCACGTCTTCCATATCCATGCGATGAAGCAGGTAAGATTTTCTGAAGGGCCAGAGGTCATACAACAAGTGCCAGGGCTGAGATTCTTAGCTCTCCTCTGCTTCTACACTCACCCCTACCATTCGCCTTTCCCATGCTACAGATGCTGCTCCTTATTGTAGTCAACCCTTCTCAAGTAAGACTCATCTCCAGTAGTCCTCTGGGAGAGCTTTTTTCCACAGAAGCTCCCCCATTACTGTACACCCACATGTACACATGTGGCTTGTCCAGAAGCCAGGAATAAGGAGTATCTCAGAAGAGATGAAATTTAGCTGCAAAATAAATTGCCTATGGCGAGTTTTTTTGTTTTTTTTTTTTTTAAGCAAAATCTCTTCATGCCCCTGGCTTCCATGGGGTTCCTGTCTGTCACTGTTTCTGCATATGTAACTTGGTGTAATATTGGGGATTCTCAGTATGAAATCAGAAGGAAGAACTCACACAACCTTTTCCCCCTTAAAGGCTGTTTGTCCTTCTCATGCAGTGATTTGAAAAGTTGGTTTTATTCTTTGGTCATCTACTATGCATCAATACTAGCCTAATTGGAACACATAATATTACCATGAACTTTTTAAAAATACTAAATTTTATTTGGTTTGCTTTCGCCAAATGAAGAAAATTATACCTAAAGGTTTAACTAATTTATGCAATGTGAAGTCCCTTTAAACAGATCGTTTTCAGTGAGGAGAGATTTTAACTCCCCTTCTTCCAAGAGAATTTAGCAGTGGTTAGAGATACTTTGTGTCATCCCTTCTGGAGGGACATGATAAAGAATTTCTACTGGCATCTAGTGTGCAAATGCCAACGATTCTATTTAAAATCCTCAAGGTACAGGACAGCCTCCCACAAGGACCAGCAGTACAGTCACAAATATAGCCAGTGCTAAAGGTGGGACACTCTGGATTGAATAGTGAGGGCTATGCCTGAATACTGTGCTGTGACCTCTGGATAATGACAAAGATGTTCTTAGAGTTCTCAGCTTTGAGTCAGAGCTTCTATCTGCATTGCTGTGGGAGTCTGCTGTGGGATGTATGGCAAATGTGTTGCTAATTAATCAATAAAATACTGATTGGCCGTTGGCTAGGCAGGAAGTATAGGCGGGGCAAGGAGGAGAATAAAGCTGGGAAGTGGAAGGCTGAGTCAGAGAGACACTGCCAGCCGCCACGATGAGAAACAGCTTGTGAAGATGCCGGTAAGCCACGAGCCATGTGGCAAGGTATAGATTAAAGGAAATGGATTAATTTAAGCTATAAGAACAGTTAGCAAGAAGCCTGCCACGGCCATACAGTTTGAAAGCAACATAAGTCTCTGTGTTTACTTGGTCGGGTCTGAGAGGCTGTGGGACTGGCAGGTGAAAGAGATATATCCTGACTGTGGGCCAGGCAGGAAAACTCTAGCAACAAATGGCGTCCAACGTGGTGGCAAGAGTTTCCACCTAAAAACTGAGAAAAAATAATCTAAAACGGAGCTAAAAACAGTTCCTAATTGTCTCTCTCAAATGAGCGGCAGCTGCTGGTTTCAGCTACTGGTGGGTTCCTGGCGTGCATGCTCAACCTGCAGTATGGCGGGAATCAGGCCTCTGCAAGTGGCACATTAAGCTGCATGGTGGATTTAGACTTTGACAGTACAAAACAAAAAAAGAGGTTTCTGGACTACATGCTGCTTGGATAAAAGCATAGACCCACGATAGCTCCCAGAGCTGGTGGTAAATGTAGCCATGTTGGGAAGCTGAGGTGGGCGGAGCCAGCAGCCACAGCTGCTGCAGTTTAAGGCAAGAGATTCACAATAAGACAGATTCAGATGTAATAGTTTACAATGTGTGTAAAAAATACGTAGGCTTGAAAGAGACAAAAAAAAGGTGGTATATACAGTTATATAAAGAAATATATAGTTTTAAAAAAATAAAGTCATTAAAGAGACAGTAAAGGTAGTATAAAAAATAAGCCACGTAAAAATGGATATTACACAGAGAATCTGGATTGTGTTGTCTTTGGGATTTTTAACTGCAGAAAAACATTTGATTGTAAAAGCTGTTGAGTTAAACCAATATATATATTTTAAAGATACCTTAACTTCAAAATTTGGATATAAGGATATGTTACTTTGGAAAGGAGACTCTGCTTTTGTTTCCACAGAAAGTCAGAGGCTATGGAATTGTTCCAGATTAAGATACATCAGGTTTGACCAGCCAAGACCCCCTGAAAGATCTCCGATGACACCATGGCCCAGATGATCCAACATCCAGAGTGGTTTGAAGGCATCTGGCTCAGACGATACAGCCTCATGGACTATTCCATAATTCTAAAATTTTCTTTGTTTCCCCATAAGATACAGCGCCCCCTTCCAGCAGGAAGTAGTAAGAGAAGCTACGCCCAAATTCCCAAATTATATGTAATTTTACTTTGTTAAGGTTAAAACCTTCCTTTTTGAAAAAAAAAAAAGGGGGAAGTGCTGTGGGATGTATGGCAAATGTGTTGCTAATTAATCAATAAAATACTGATTGGCCGTTGGCTAGGCAGGAAGTATAGGCGGGGCAAGGAGGAGAATAAAGCTGGGAAGTGGAAGGCTGAGTCAGAGAGACACTGCCAGCCGCCACGATGAGAAACAGCTTGTGAAGATGCCGGTAAGCCACGAGCCATGTGGCAAGGTATAGATTAAAGGAAATGGATTAATTTAAGCTATAAGAACAGTTAGCAAGAAGCCTGCCACGGCCATACAGTTTGAAAGCAACATAAGTCTCTGTGTTTACTTGGTCGGGTCTGAGAGGCTGTGGGACTGGCAGGTGAAAGAGATATATCCTGACTGTGGGCCAGGCAGGAAAACTCTAGCAACAGGAGTCAATTCTTCAGTGTCACAAAGCAGTCTGAAAGTTGGGGTCCTCAACCCCTGTTAGGTAGGGATCTAGAATTGTCACGGCCTAAAGCCTTCATGCTTTGGACTCCCAAACTTTGCATCAAAGGTAAATCAGAAAGTAGGGATGGCTCAGAAAACCTTGGCAATGGCAATGTTACTTCAGTTCAAGGAACGTTTTTCTAAAGGGAATTTTGGCTTGACAGATACCACAAAGCCAACTCCCTTAGACTCCTTTTGGTTCACTGATAAAGAGGAATGGAAGCTAACTAATTCTTTTATAGATTATAAGACCATTTTAGTGGGGACCAGAAAGGAAATCAGGAATTCAGTGGAAAGGTTATCTATATCTACCTACCATCAAGGGAACGGAAAGTTTGACATCAGGAGGTGGTAGCCACACTTACTTGAGAACTGTGGGTATTTTTTAGGACAGACCATGAACTAATAGTAGAGAAACTGGTAAAGGCATCTTTAGGGAGACTATTTATTTACTGAAAAGATATTATTCTAGAGCTGTGTCTTTATTTATTGAGTAAAGGTTGAGCTGTCCAAGGCTCCGTCTTAGGAAAGGGTAGACACAGGGAAAGGGATATCAAAATCAGTCGAAGAGATATAAGAAAGGAGATAAAAGTAGTCAGGAAAGAATGGCTGGGATGATGTTTTGGTAGAGAGAATGACTTTTGGGAGTGTCCTGAGACAAAAGAAGGAGCAGAGGCTATGGTAAGGGAAATATCAAAGGAAGGAGAGCAGTGTGAGATGCTGAGAGGGGACAGCAGGGAAAGGCCAGCTTCAGTTTAAGCTCCATGCCATGCTACTCAGTGATACAAGGTCTGATCTGAGTCTCAGACAGCAGGGAAAGGCTGGTTAGGGTACTACTACAAATATTCAGAAGAAAAAGATGTTTTGACTATAGCTGTGGCAGACAATATGTAGACAAAGGGATGGATTTGATGTGACTGATGGAACAAGGGTCAGTTGTAGGAGGCTCCCACCATGTCCCCATGCCAAGCAACTGAGTGGAGGCCATTCCCAAGTGTGGAGCAGTCACCTTCCGCATCTTTAAAGTGTGAATACAATTTCCATCCTCCTTTCTTTACATGGTTTTTATGAAAAGCAAGTGGCATAAGACATGCAAAGAGATTTTTGTATAGACTATAAAGCATGGTAAATATCTGATCTGTAAGGTGATTCTTCATAACTACATCTACAGCTTTGCTATGCATTAGTGATCATGTGCTAAAAGGCATCAACTCTTGCTCTTCTTTGCTGTCCCTTGGTGCCTTACAGCTTCCTGATTTCATGGCTACAGATTTAGCAGCACATACCAAAATGACAAGGGAAAAGGTGTGGTTTCTTGTTCACCATCATGAATTTGGCTTTTAAACCTTGACGTCTACTCTGATTGCCATGAGAAAAACTGAACCAGCCCAGCTTGCTTGCTGACAAGCTTGGGGAATTGGGACCAGACAATGGAAACTTTCTCCTGAATTGTTCTACTGAGTTGCCAAAGAATTGCTGAGTCTCACTAGTCTCAAAGTTATCCAAATAGCTTAAGGCCATCAGAACTACAGGAAGAGCCTATTGGCTTGCCATTACAGCGTGATTCCAGAGCTATGGCCCTCCTCCATTTTTGAAAATCATTTGGTGGTTTTCGAGAGTTGAGGGGAGGTTAAGAGTTCCACAAACATGGTACGAGGAAACAGTTTGGGAGACAAATAACTAGAGACCTAGACTCAACCACAGTCATGCATCTTACCAATGGTACAACCTTCAGGGATTCACCTGGAAATTTTTTTATTTTCTTCAGTTTTATTTGAAGGTAGAGTTGTGGAGAGAAAATAAGACAATAAGTATGAGTACATAAATTGACTTTTGAAACTGCAATATGCTGAGAAAATTAGATGGATAAGTAAATTAGTTAATTAGTTTGAATAATAATTTCATGAAGGAATAAACTACTTAAAATATATGCATATGTGTATTTGTATATATCTGCATATTTTGATAGATTTAGATCTTTGTGTATGTGTGCATATAATTTTATATAAATATGAACATGAGCAAAAACGTGTTTGTATATGTTTTCATACACACATGCATATACATATACACATATATGAACATGTAAATGTGTGTTCCTTTCTTGAGAAAGAGAGGGGATATTCTGAGTTAAATTAGCAATGCAAATTTTAAACCATAGTCTTCCAGTGGAACATTCAAATCTAAATGAGACATCTGTATCACTTCCTCCAAGGTTTAGGAAACATTGTGAAGAGAGGACAGGAAGAGTGAATAAGATGGAGGAAGGGAAGCGGCATGCCACAAAAGAAGACATCGTGGACATGGCATAGCCACTGTACTTATCAACTCAACTCACAGTGACTATGGTTCCTTGTGCCAAACCTGTACAAGACTGTGGTCCGCGATACTGAATTAGTGCTAGGGTTGGGGCTGTGAGGCCCCACCCCTTCCTGAGGACCTCTTCCCATTTAATGGTTACTGGGTAAGGGGAAGTCGTTTTCATCAGTGGTACAGCCAAGGACAAGTGACTCTGTGCACCAGTAAATAACCTCCCTCCAGTGCTCACGCAAGCAACTGTAATTAGACTCAGTGACTCACAGACTAAACAAAGACTTTGAATCAGGAGCCAGGGAGACAACTCAGCCATTCAGAGTTCATAGTGCTGTTGCAGGCGACCTGAGTTTGGTTCCTGGTACCTGTATCAAGATCTCACAACAGCTTGTAACTCTAGCTTCAGGGGATCACACACCCTCTTCTGGCTTCTGCAGGCTCCTGCATTTGTGTGCACCTTGCTACACACAGAAGCCATGAAAATGTAAGGAGGATTTGTGGGAAAGATGGGGTTTCAACGGGGGAAGGAAGGGAACATCAAAGAGGATAATAGTAGCATGAAAATAATTTAATTAAAAATCCTTCACTTACATGTATAAAACTATCAAAGAATTAGGAAAAACAAGAAAATTGTAAAACATTTAAACCTAGAGCCAAAATAACAAAACCTAAACTCTCCATTGGTGGAGGTCTCCGTACTGCATCTCCTGGCTGTATCTCAGAATGTTCAAACCTAGGCTTGACTCAGGGGCTCTTTTTGTGCTGTCTGGGTGAGAAGGAATCCCTGAGGGAAGCTACTTTGTATCTTTGCACATCCTTTTCCTGATATCATAACCAGGAGGTAGTGGTTTGAGGCTGAAGCCAAGACCTCTGTCGTGGCCAATTATTCTTTTGTCCCACCACTGCTTTCTCTGGCCTCTTTCTATTTTCTACCTAACATGACCGTGTCTTTGAGGAGGCGAGTGAGGTCAGGGTCCTAGATCACTAGAGGTGGTGACTTGTCAGGCGTGGAGGGGATGGACAATGCACAGAGCGGAAGGGGCATCTCATGACTATCACATGCTCTGCATAGGCCAGGCATCATTGCAGAATCAGGTTACATAAGTATAATTGGTTTTGTTTAAAAATATGACTACAGTATTTCAGGTCCTCATTTAGAACTATGCGTAGTCACTCTGTTTAATTTTATGTCATTTCTAAAATGAAGCATTCTCGTCCCGTTACTTTTCAGCCAAACAAAGGAGCGGGTGAACATTAAAACAGTGGCTATGGGTTATTCTGTTTTGTGGGAGAGAGAGCCCCCTACAACATTAGCTGGTCACTGTGATTCTGCTTTCTCTTACAGAGGAAGGGAGAAGTCCGGAGAAAGGGAAGGACCTAGTGACATTTTCTGTTTGTCAAAACATCTTGAACAATATTTTTTTTCAAACATTTTGGGCTTGTTAAAATCCAGACTGCATTATGCCAAAGCAGTTTTGCTTAATTTCTAAACCCCTGAGTATTTAAAGGGAAATTTAATCGGTACTTTTCTGAATCATTTCGTTTAACTCATCAGTGTGCTGTTTCATAAGAGCCATTTGATGCCAGAGATGTCCTTCTGTGCCAGCCTCGTTACTTTACTCTAGAAGCCCGTGAGGAGCCAAGAACAGAAAACAGAGCAGGAACCTGAGGCACTACCCTGGCACAAATCAAGATCTTGAAAAAGATTCACATTCTATGGTCCAGTTCTCCCCATTCTCTAGAGGGGAAGGGTCTTGTTTTCATCAACCAAGCTAAAAATAGAATATTAATTTCCCAAGGCATTGCTCTCTCTGTGTGTGTTAGAATAACTTAAGGGCCTCTGTATACATATTGTTATTTAGCAGAGGCTGACCCATCAGTACGAATTGCTATCCTTTATGGTTATAATACATAATAATTCATATTTCTGAATTGTAGTCAATATAACTGCACACCATTGCTGTGGGAAAAACATCTGTTTCTCCCACGTTGGGGCCCATATTACTTAGAAGACAGCAGCTTCACAAGAAGTTTTCTGAAATTCTTCTCTTTACACTCACCCTCTTCCCACTAACTCAATGGAAATGCTGAGTACCAGCTATTTTCTATATATTAGAGGGCAAAGTATAAGCATATGACATTCTTGTCTACATTCCAATGCCATTAGCATCGAACAAGGAAGTTTATAACTCATTTTTGGGAATTCAGTAACAAAAGAGTCATGAAACCTGTGATGTCATAGCAACATAAACTCAAACACTGTTGAGCTAAAGGCTTCTTTTATGTCTCCTCTCTCCCAGGCATAGAGCCCCGTGGCTCCATGCACCATTCCTTTAGTGTTTATAATAATCCCAAGAGTTTGACAGCATGAAGATTCTGTCAAAGTACAGATGTTGGTATGTAGTGAGTTCAAGTTGCTCATCCATGATCATCTTGGTAGTAAAGGGTAAGCTGACTTAGGGTAGAGATTCATGGATTTCAAAGAACTTGTTATTTTTATTTCCCATTTTCCTTGCTGCAAGTATACCTGGTTATTGGGTATACATTAGTAGATGTATAGTCACATGAGTGATATTCAGAGCTGATTAACAACAGCTTAATTAAGTACTGTTATCAAATAAAAACAATTGTAGGCTCTTTTGATATGCAAATACCTTCCATTCATACACAGAATTTCTACAACACAAGTATGAATCTCAGTATTCCAGAACATTGATAAGTAAATATATCAAACGGAGGGACATGCTCATGATTAAATTCTAGTGACCTCAGTAGCTGGAGCCTTCTTACATAAATGTATCAAACTGTTCTTGATCACACAAGCAACTCCTGGCTGAATCCTTAATCTCAAGAAAATCTGCAGGTCTTATTTATTTAATTTGGCACTCCCTAAATTGGACATTTACTCATTTGCATCCATGTTCATTCACTCATTCAAAATATACAAAACAGATTCTGAGTAAATAACACTGGATTACCAACAATTGTAAGGTATGAATATTGTCTTCAGGTGAGTCATGTATGTGTAATTTAATTTTTATGAAGCACCTATGTTATGCTATAACTTGGAAAGGCCGTAAGGATAAACAAGTCAAATGTAGCCACAATCTTCATGGAGAAACCACAATTGGAAAGGCAAGGTTCTGTTCATCCCTAAAATTGACAATGCAGAAACACAGACAGAGATAGTGCTCTCCTGGTTTAGAAGAAGGATCCACCATCTAGAGAGAAGGATAAAGCTGGGCCTTGAAGATGCCTAATTCTAGGATGGTACACACAATCAGATATGAATTGTACAAACGTCCATTACTCTAACAGTGCCCTGAAGGCCTGGGGAAAAGGACCTTGGTGCTGTAGAAGGAGCCACAGGCTCTCTCAGAGCTGAGATGTGAGAGTTGGTTTGAGGGTATCAAATGCCTGCCTCTCTGAAGCATTGTTTGTCCACAGTCTCCATCTCATTATGCCTCCATACTCTCATGTTTTAAGTATACATACACATAACACCTCTCTTGAAAGATTCATTAAAGAATCATCTTAAAGTATAAAGATTCATTAGACTAAAGGAGTCATCATTCTTATTATTCTCATTGTGACTTTTCTTTGGAATGTATTTTTTTTCCCCTATAGGAAATATGCTTCGAAGCCCTACAGAGTTTTCTTAACTGTCAATGCTTATATTCTAGAACAACGAGACTTGGGTTAAAAGCCATTTACAGAATATTTTTCCAATACAAACAAGGTGAGAATAATGCACAGCTTTCTGGAGCAACTTATAAGGGCATCATGTAGCACTCCATAGCTGTGGAATAGCGATTAGTACCAGCATCAGGACCAAGGCCAATAGCTGGCTGTTTCCTGGGGAGGTGCCATGTCAGGATCTGAGGTCACAGACAGGGTATGACAGTGGTGTCTGTCACTTCTAGGAGCTCTGTCACAGCCTAGATTTTGTTCTGCCAGAACTACAACTAAGTTGTTGAACTACAGATTTTCCATCACTTTGGTTTGTGATGACACTGTTCAGGAGTGTCTGTTGTTCATCAGGAATTTGGGGAGATGGAAGATTTGTTCTCTTCCTGTAGGCTTTGGGATCTGAAAAGTATCATCTGTCTGGACAGATTCACAAGCCTCCTGTACAAGAAGTAGTTTTGTACATGCGTGTCTCCATGCTTCCCCTGCAGACCTGTAAGCACCAAAATGATGGGAGGCTTATGTGTGTGTCGCTCGTCACTGCAGTTTTGATGGCTAGCACATACTTCCACATATCATAGGCTGTCAACAAGATTTAGCAAAAGCATCTAAGTTCCCCATTCTGCTACTATTAATTGTGTCCTGTAGTTATCAGATTTCATCAGTCTACCTACACAAGGAACATTGCTATATTTGGGCAAGTTAGGAAAGTGGGGAAGCTAGAATTCCCTCTTCTTTTCCTGGTAGATTCCTATTGCTCTATTATGAACACACACCAAAGATCATCTTCCAGAAGAAATCCTTTCAGTGTGTCATCTGTATCCAACAGGGGTTGTAATTAGTGATCTAATTTTAACCTGTTCCTTGTTCTCTTGCACATTAATCTATTCTGTTTTGCCTATCCACTAGACTGGGAAGGCTTTGAGATTTATTTCTTTTGCGTATCTAATGTCTAACCTTATGAAATAAATGCTTAGTTGGAATCAAAGGACTATCTCCTCCACTCTTGAAGATATTCATGTCCTCATTCTTGAAACCCATGGATATATTAGGAGGCACAGGAAAGAGCTATAAGATAGAGTTAAGGTTGTTAATCCTCTGATTTTAAACAAGTGAGATTATTCTGGCTTTTTAAAAATGGATCTGGTATACCCACAAAAGTTTTTAAAATGGAAAAGGAAACACAAAAGTCCCGACTTGCTGTATGTATGTCAGGGGCTCCACCTTCCACTGCCCACGGTGAATATGGAGGAAAGAAGAGACAGGCCAAGGAACATTCAGTCTCAATAAACTGGAAAGATAGAGGTGGCAAGGAAGTGTCCCTGAACCCTTCAGAAAGGAATTCATCAACATCTTTGTGATCACTTTGAGCTAAGATTTCTGACTTCCTACATTGCAAGAAAATAAATGTATAATTGAAGGCACTGATCTGTAGTAAATTGTGATATTAATAGAAGAAATAAAATACAACTAGAATCTCTCAGTTTACCACTTTAGGTATTAATATGTTGTCATTGTACATTTAGGCAATAGTATCCAAAGAGCAATACTCAGTGTTTGGAATGCCTAAGTAAACATGAGATCTGTTTTCTCAGCCTCCTGCCCTTATTTCTTTGTCTAGGATTTCATGGGTGACTGCATGCCATCTGATAGATGAGTCCTGCTTATTCTTTTCCTTATCTTATTAATTAAAAGACTCACGTTTATACTGGAAGATGGTATCATTTCTGTCGGAAAGAGTATTACTATTACCAGGACAACTGCCATAGTGAAGATCTTCAAAGGTTGTACCTGTTTGCTTATGACTGACTGTAATAACAACTGTTCTGTGGATTCTAGGATCAAGGGTAGAGCCATAACAGTAGTAATATGGACAGACCAAAATTTGCTCATGATACTGCTATATGTATCCAAGTGAACAATTCCCCAGGCTACTGTAATTCTTTAGAAGGCTTTAAGTTTCTTTCCATGCTCCCATATAGTCAAAGTCTGGCACTCACACATAAGCATAACCATATCCCATGTTATACAGACACTGTGAGGTTCCCCATGCTGAGGCAATTGAACAGCAGGGGTCACCATAGAAACCATTTAGCAGCGGCTGCTAAGATTGGTAAAGCTCCCGTGCATCCCTGTTCCTATTGTACTGAGTCTCCAAAGTGTCTGTGGAAGGTCAACAACCCTAAAGTTGGGCAAGTTTGGGTCAATAACTGAACCCTAATCCAGCAGGCTCTAGAGATTTCACTCATACAGTCTCTTTCCCTGGATCCAACACCACATAGAAGCCACATGATGATGGCTTCTGAGATGTTCTCAGGGTCAACAGTTCTATTATCCCCCTAGTGAGCAAGAGATGATTTGTACATCATCAAAAGAGCTTTGTTTTCCAAGGATCTTATTGTTGATGATTACTGCAAACGACCTTGATTTGAATCTGAAATGAGCAGGAGTCCCCATACCTGTGTCACTATAAGATTTTCAAGTTACACAAAAATCCTCTATGTTCTGTGTTCTGGCTAATGTACACTGAAGAAAAATAATCTTTTCTTAGCTCTCTCCTAATTACCCCAATCTCTGTTCCCAACTCTTTCTCTCATACATATTCATCCCCCACAAATATCTTATGCTTCCTGATATCCTTAAAACCTCAAGAAAGACATTTTATAATAGGAAATACTTTCTGACATGTAGAATAGGTGGCATTTTTAAATAACAGATTCCTGTTATGAGAAACTTTTTTTTTCATTAAATAGGCTACCTATATGCCACTCAAATAATTTTGAGTATTTGTATTTGTATGTATAGTCTCATGCATGTAATATGCATGGGTGTGTGACTGCCTGTGCATATGAATACCATAAGTTGACACAGTATATCTTCCATGGAGTCCATCACTAGATCTGTAGTTCACTGATTCAGATACACGGTGACCCAATATGAATCAAGAGTCCTCTGTCTCCGTCTCCCTTTGCTGAGATTACAGGATTACTCTACAATACAGAGCCTTTTGAATGTCTTCTGGGGATCTGAACTCAGGGTCTGGTGCTTGCGGGGCAACCGCTACCAAATGAGCCATCCCCCAGCTCCAGCTGACTGATTCTTGAATGGGTGGATAAATAAGAGAGCTGACTGATTCTTGAATGGGTGGATGAATAAGAGAAAGTCTTAGACATTTTTCAGTAATGGGAGGGAAGTAAAGCTCATATAATGGGACTCAGTAGAGGAAGATGGTTTAGGTTGCCAAGGGTTGGGCTGGGGAGTGTGTTTCCATCGATACCTATAGTCACGGTGTCAGGAGTTCAAGAAAATGAAACAAATGTGTTTACCCAAAAAAGGGAGCAGTTCTCTAGGCTGGGAGGCTCCGAACGGTGACCTCACTGACTCCAGAGAAGGGCTGGAAGCACATTCTCTGAGAAGGGTTAATAACATGCCACATGGCTGGCCTTCTTTAGAACTCTTCCCCTCCCCCCAGTATGAGAGTATAAATCATTGACTATCAGGATAATGAGAAGCAGATTTGCCTCTGCTAATTTTGGGATGTGCACGGTCTTTAGAAAAAGCCTCATAAGACATTGCTGAGTGTTATGAGCCCTACCTCCTTGATAGAGGGCACATGTGGAATGCAGACCGGCAAAGCTCTGCTCCAGAGTGGTGGATGCTACAAGACAAGACACAGCTGCAGGGGGACTATCACTAAATCTACCCTGTGGTCTGAAGGTAAAGGAACTGCTAGTTGTGTTTTATGTGTGCAAGGAGACAAGAAATTTCACTCTATTTTTTCTGAGCACTGAAGGTGTATGCATCCTTCTCTCTGGCTGGAGTCAGGAATCTGCTTAGAATATCTTTATTTATTTCATGTACATTGGTGTTTTGGTACCCTAGAACTGGAGTTACAGACAGTTGTGAGCTGCCATGTGGGTGATGGGAATTAAAACCCAGGTCCTCTGGAAGAAAAGTCAGTACTCTTAACCACTGAGCTATTTCTCCAGTCCCAGCTTAGAATATCTTATGTCCCATGTTCTTAATAGTCATGAGGTACATGCCGGAATCCAATGGCTCCTATGGATGAGTATCTAAATTGGAATTTCAGGGAGTACATGAAAACATAAAGTGAATACAAAAACAGATTTTGTGCGATGAAGTTAGTGTAAACTGGAAGGTAAGACAAGGAGGAGGAATTTTCCTCAGTAAAGACCGGCTCTGTTTCAGGACCTATAGGCAGATCTTTAACTGAGTGCAGCTGACCTGGTGGAGTAAGGTATCAAACTTGGCTCCCTTTAACTGAACCCCAGAATCTTTGGTGTCCTTGATAGACCCATCTCTGAAGTTCTCTGCCTTCACAAACAGCTGACTCCCTTATCTTCTGTATACAGAGCTTTGTAAGAAAAGGAGGCTTTGATGGGGAAGCCTTCCCAGGACTCAAGCACTATTTAGTCACCAGGAAGTGGCACTATTGAGAAGGGTTAGGTGTGACCTTGTTGGAGTAGGTGTGGCCTTGTTGGAGGAAGCCTGTTACTGGAAGTAGGCTTTGACATTTCAAAAGCCCAATCTATCTTTCTCTCTCTCTCATGCCCTCACCCCTCCCTCCCTCCTTTCCTCTCTGCCTGCTGCCTGAAGATCTGGATGTAGCTCTCAGCTACTGCGCAAATGCCATGTTGATAATGAATTATAAACCTTTGAAATGTAACAAGCCTCCAGTTAAATGATTTCTTTTTATAAAACTTGCCATGGTCATAGTGTCTCTTCACATCAATAGAACAATGGCTAAGAAGATTGTAAGACTGGATCTTACAGAATCCAAATGAATAATTAAAGACCATGTCAAAATATTAGGACTGAAAGTGGATTTAAGATTATGTCATTGAAATCTTTCATTTTGTGTTAGAGAAATTGTACTTCTGGGGAGAGATTGTTTAGGATATCCATTTTGTTGAGGTTTGAGGGATGTTGTGGACCTTCTGAATGACATTTGCCAATGACTCTATATCTGTATGTAGGGTTACCCTCAGTATAGATTATTGAGATATGTTTTATTTCTCAGAAAAAGACTGATCCTTATTATGTGATAGAAAAGCAAAAGTCCAAAGGAGAGAACAAACAAGCTTAGATACATTTTTGCAGCAAATCCTTTTCACTTTAAGGAAACAATCACCTCTGGTATGGAATACTAAATGCTACAGATAGGCAAGCATATAATTAATTTGTTCTTAAAGAAAATGCATCCTCTAGCTCCATTACCAAAAGCAGAAATTGTATCTTCTTCCATATACAGTGGCATTTTTAGCTAGGTGATTTGCAGATGAGTAAGGTGTTAATATAAATACTTAAGATATTCCAATGATAAAAAAGGAAAAAGAACTTTAAATACATTTATAATGCAGTAATGTAATGAACATAGATTATTAAAAAATAGAAGATGATTATATTCTGTATACTGCAAAAATCTTACTTTTCTTTGAGCAGAAAGAGTTATGTGTAATACCAACATTATCATGTTGGAAGTCTGCCTTATCTCCTGATTTAGTCCACTTAAGCATCTATAAAAGATCATCAGCTATATTGCTTATAAAAAATGGATTTTTATTTCTCACAGCACTAGCCTGGAAGAAGTATCACAGATCAGACTAGTAGTGGGGGCTGGGTTTGTGCCATCTAACTACATCTTACATGCTAAAAAGGATGAGGTTTTCTGGGTTCTTTTTTGTAAGGACTTAATTCCACTCGTGAGAGCTGCACTTGCAATATCCACACGTCTTAATGCCATTACCTAGAGGTGTAGGAGTTCAGCCTTCGTATTTCTGAAAGACACAAACACTCAGCAGCCCATGGCATGCTCTATGAGCTGTTACATGCAGAAAACATACTGGAAGCAGCCGCACTAATCCAATAGGAATAATTTGAGGTTGGTTAAGTCTTCCGTCGACCAACTCGACGCACAGTTTTGGAGCCTGTTACACAGTGTGGTTGTGTGGTGGTGGGAGCAGAGACACGAAGGAAGCCGAATGAATATGAATATGAATCATAGCAAGACCTAGAATATTGGCGATGACAGCATCAGGAGGCTAAGTGACATGTAGTATCACCTGTGACAACAAAAGTCATGGCAAGGGCCACTTCTAGTTCTTAAAATGAGATAGATGAGTATGTTTGCACAAGCCCGGATAGTCTTGGCACATTTCTCAAAAATCACCCTCACTTTCCATGTATGCCAACTGGATGACCTTCCAACACGGACTCCACATGGAACTGAGATGGTACTTTGCCTCTTGTTGGGGGTGAGAGAATACTATGAAGTTAGCAGGATAGAGCATAGGAATTATATCTGCATGTGGGCATCTCACACACAATTACTCTAGTATGTCCTTTATACTCTCATGGAAGTAAGAGTAAGCTAAAGATGCATTCATTATGTTTTTAAACTCTTCCAAAGTTGCTTGCCCCAGCAAAGTCATTGAATATTATTTTATATGCAAAGGTACACTAAATGTCAGCATTGGTCTTAATCCTGTTTTTAAATCACTTTGGTTGCAGAAAACTGACATTGGTTTTAAGTGTGCTATTATTCTTAAGTGGCTGGCACTCATTTAATAATTACTGTTTTATATTATTTATGCATGTTTTAATTACACAATTTAGAATAGTTACCATGGTTTAATAGAATATTCTATTAAGATGAAATAACAAAGCTGGGCGGTGGTGGTGCATGCCTTTAATCCCAGCACTCGGAAGGCAGAGGCAGGCAGATCTCTGTGAGTTCGAGGCCAGCCTGAGCTACAGAGTGAGTTCCAGGAAAGGCTTCAATGCTACACAGAGACACCGTGTCTCAAAAAAAAAAAAACAAAAAAAACCCAAAAAAGATGATACAATTAATGAACCACACACATCAGCATCCTATTAGTAGTTCACAAAAAGTATAGAATCATGAAATACTTTGTCAGCCAAACAAGTTTGAGATCTAACTGGATTCACTGAACGCTGTTTCAAAGAGTTGTTCCTTCAAAGTCTTCTTTGCCTGGTAAAACTCACTAAAATATGTTTGAAATGAACACTGCCTATCTACAGCATTTTGTTTCTCCATCAACCTGGGTGACTATAGACAGATTCTTGTCTTTCCTATGAGCTTGTCTCTTTTAGGCTAGGCTAAGAGAGAAAGTGCTTCCCTACCTACTATGGACTAGCAAAAGCCATGCTTTGACTGGTTGGTTGATGCATTGATTTCTTAATTGAGGATTGTTGTAAGCTGAGTCAGAACCTAAAGATGTTGGGAAAAAAAGAATAGGAGACTGATCTTGGCCTCAAAGATACCTTGACTTAGAAGAGTTTTGAGGGCTCCAGAGTCAGAACTCCACAACATTCATAGCCGAATGATTGAGAACCACGGTCAATAATAGGCCTGCTCCTCCATGATCACCTCTACTCTGTGGTAGTTCTTGTTCTCCTGACAGCTTCACTGGCCTCTTGGTAAGTTCCCCTTGTTCAATATTTAATTCCACTTAACACTATTTACTTCATAAAGACTAATTTTCATTTTTTGGAACTTTGATAGAGTATCATAGCCTTTTCCTGTTCCTCAACTCCTTCCAGATCTTCCCTTACTCCGTACCCACCCGACTTCATGTTCTTCTTCACTCTTAAAAGAGAAAACACAAAAGGAAAAAGTAAAACCATGGGGTCTGATTTATATTGGACATCTATCCCTGAGCGCGGGACCTGTCCTGAAGTGCACTTTCTATACCGACTTCCACTCCATAGAAGGAAGCTTATTTTCCATCTCCCAGTAGCCATAATCTGTAGACAGCTTCTTGACTAGGAGGAGAATTTTGCCCCCATAGGACTTCTGCAGGAATCTCCAGATCTGTATAAAAAAAGGGGTCTCAAGTCGCTCTACCATCATCCTAGCAGCTATTTACCTTCCTGTCAATTGAGGTCTTGGTCACTGCTTTTCAGGAAGTCTGTGACCAGTGTGTGACAATCCTCTTTTAGATGCTCAAACACATCCAGAAAACATGTCCCTTTGCAACTCTGGGAAAAGAAAGTAAAGGTAGGGAAGTAGGTCAGTAGGTAAAGGGCTTGGCTTGCAAGCATGAGGACCTGGGTTTAGATCTCAAGCAATCCTGTAAACACCAGGGCAGCAGAGCACTTCTGTCATCATAGCAGCAGGGAAAAAGAGCCAGGAAAACCCTTGGAACTAGTGGGACAGGACGTTTAGCTAAATCAGTGATTCTCAAGGTCAGTAAGAGACTCTTTCTCGGAAAATAAGGTGAAAAGCAGTTGAAGAAGACATCTAGCATCAAACACTGACCTACATACACAAAGTTGGGGGTGGGGAGAGGCAAGGGAGGAGAAAGAGAGAGAGAGAGAGAAAGAGAACTTCAACATTCTCCAGCAGAATTTGGCTCAAGTTCTGAACACTCCTTTGGTTTTGACAAGGACTCTTTGGATCACTCTGTGCAGAGGTTGAAAGCAGCAGAGACAGTATCTGTGAAATGTTAGACTATTACATTTTATAAGAAACGAATGACACATAAAGCTGATAGGCCAGTCCAGCCCTCAGTGTGTTCAGATTCCCTCTCCTTGGTGTTGAGGAATCAAGATATAGAGTAGCCAGAGGGGAGGAAGCCCTTGTAATTTTGTTAGATAAGGAAGTAGGCAGCAATTGGAAGGGGATTGTAATTATCAGGGTCACCAACTGAGTATTTTTTTCAGTTTTTCTAGTATGTTTTTTTTTTTTTTTAATTTTCAAAAATTAGTTTAGGTTACCTAGTCTCGCGGGGTCTGAGGATTGTAGCATAGCTATCCTTTTTATTTTACAGCTAATATCTACTTGGAGTGAGTACATACCATGAGAGGTTTCATTCAGCAACTCTGGAAACAGATGCAGACCCACAGCCAAACATTAAATGGTGGAGATCAGGGAACCCTGTGGAAAAGGGAGAGAAAGGATTTTTAGAGCCAGGGGGTCAAGGATACCATAAGAAAACTCACAGAATTAACTGGCTTGGGCTCATAGGGCCTGACCAAGATTGAAGAGACAACCAGGGAGCCTACTCCCCATGCTGGGTCACCTTGCTCAGCCTTATTACATGGAGAGGTGCTTTGTCTTACTGTAACTCGATATGCTGTGTTTTGTTGATACTTATGGGAGACCTATCCTTTCCTAAACAGGAATGGAGGAGGAGTGGATTGGGGATAGGAACAGAAGGGGCTCAGGGGAAGGAACAAAAACTGCAGCTAGGATGTAAAATAAATAAATTTACAAAAAAATTAGTCAAGGTAATATTTCTTAAAATAATTTAAATTTTCAAAAGTGAATGTCCTTATTTTCTACTCTGTCTCATGCAAACCTTTTAAGGATCCTTAGAGCACATGGTCCCTAAGGCATGGTAAACTTGATGTGAAAAGGGTTTGTTTGATCAGGATATCCTAATATCTAGTAGGCTGAACAGTGCTGGGTTGTATATTTCTGAGACATTTTCTTTCAGAGCTGAAAGGTCCTGAAATATCACCACTTGGCTTCTTTCCTATCTACTTCCTGTTGGGAAACCTTTTTACTAATCTTTTTACTTCTCATCTAATGAGTAGAGAGTTAGTTCCATCTAGAGATATGGAGAATGCACCCTCCCTTCTGTCCTTGACCGGCTAAGTCGGCCTCTGCTCTGTGCTGTTCCACCCTGAGTGAGTCCAATTTATAAAGCACCATTTTGCTCAACTTTGAGTACAAATGCAGAGGAGATTGCCTTTATATGTGTTTACACATGTAGACACTACAACCTGTCCAGCATGAACTATGAGGCATAGATTGATGAAGAATGTACTCTGAAAAGTATAAAGGGGCCATCTATAAACTTATCAAATCAGATTTGTAGTGGATGGGTACATGGGCACATTCACACCACTTAAATGATAAAATACCACAACAGAAAACAAACAAAATCAATGGATAAAACAAGCCAGAAACTATTGAATACAACAGCCTGAGAAAGGTTGCAAGATCTTTACCTGGATCCATTGAACAGAAAGACTATAAACACTGTGATAACAGAACCCAGCATCTGTCTATCTGCTCTGTTTATCCAAGGACTGATACAGAACTCCCTCCTGTCTCTAGGGCTGCAGCTCAGCTGGGTCTCCACTACCTTATGTCACCTACTAGTATCATTATCTATCTCCTTCTCAGCCTGGTCTTGTCTTGCAATTCTATGTCTTAACTCTGGGGCCCAGCAGATCTCCTGTGCTCACTTTCTGCAGTGTTCCAGTTGGGTTCCTTATTATTTAAATAGAGGCAGTGGCTTTTTGCATCTGTATTAGGTCACCCTCTGTAAGGCCTCTTTCAGCTCTGTGAATCCTGAAGTCTCTTTATTCATGTGGAGATATTCTGTAATATGCTTCTATAGACACATATAGAGAGAATTACTAGGTAAAGTATAAATGTGTAATCTGAGAGCTAATCAAAGTATTTAAGGTAAGAAAAAAATAACTCATGTTCACCAATGGCCTATTCTCAAGGGAAAAGAGGACTGCTTGGAAAACTAATTAATGAATGCAATTTAGCTTGTGAATTTAATGTTATTTAATAACTTTTGAACTGTAAAAGGACAGCAATGCCCATTTTTTGCATAGTATGCTCATGGCCTTCCACCCCTCAACTCTTCTGCTTCTCCACACTTAGACTTGACAACTCTTCAGTGTAAAAATGGTTGCTATGATTTGAATGTATCTTAAAAGACCATATTGAAGTTTAATCGCTACTGCAATTGTACTCAGATGTGGGGAGATTACAAGATGCCTAAGTCATGAAAACGCTACTTTCATTAATAGACTAATGCCAACAAAGCAAGAATAGAGAGGTTGGATTCGCATGGCATCTCATCACATGATGTCCTTTGACCATGTTGTGCCACAGTCAGAAAGTCCACAGGAGAAGCTGGAATCAAGATCTTAGATTCTTCAGTCTCCGAAAATGATGAAACAAACTCGTATTGTTTCTAACTTCTCTTATCTGGAGAATTATGATACAACATCAGAAAATCGACTAAGACCTTTGTTTGACTGATATTTACTTTCCGGGACTCTGTGATTTTTAGATTCCCATGAGAGTTTATCTAGATAAATTCTCCAGATTAGAACATGATACTCTAGATGAGATGGACATATTCTTTATTCAAAAAACAGGACACTTATCAAGTAGACAGCCTAAACAAAACTGGCTAATCATCTCAAAACAATAGAATTTCGCCTAATTTGAAATTGTCCTAAGAGTTTTAGGATGTAATCTGAAAAAGTAAAAGTGACAAACTACAAAAAGCATGTATACATACATAGACATGTGTGCATACAGGGTGGTCCATTTGACAGAAGGTCCTTATAAACTGCATTAGGTCCAGAAGCTTCCAAAATGCCTTGAGTGCAATTTATGAGGTAGGCTTTCTTTGGAGGTCTGCAGGGCATAAATAACTATTGATTAGCTTCATAGAGACAGGATTTTAGTAGAACTCTGAACAAGAACATTAGAGAAATGCCCCCCAATGGGGTCATTTTTTTGCTGACCTGAGACTACATAAAAATGGGAGTATTGAATGCTTAATGTCACATTTTATTGCTTGGTTCAGCTAATTTGTCTTGTGGGAAGCAAATGTTTTTTAAAGCATTCCAGAGCCTTTGTAGTGTTAAAGCTCATTACCTTCGGTTTCATGTGAGCCAAAAAATATACAACCAATGAAGTCCTCTGAACCTCAGAACAATTTTGTAACTACACATGGAAGCAAAGCTGTGTGCACCAAGTCATAATAAAGGAGGGCAAGTGAGTCATTTGTATTCATGCAATTCAGTGTATCAAGTCTGGAGGGATTCCTTTGTTACTGCTTTTTTAAAATGCAAACTAATAGTTTGTTGAACAGACTAATGGTAGAGTCTGTGTTCTTTAGGAAAGTTATCACTTTTCTGTTAAATCCGGAACTCTTGGTTTTATTCACTCTAGCAATCTTGGAAAGAGACTGTATGCATCCTATCTAGATGGCTTATTTTCATAGGCCCAAATATACTTTTATCTATTGCCAAAAGGCAAAGCCCTGCGTGAGGTTCTTCCATGCATGTATTTCTACTGTAACTTTTAAGAAATTGTTTATCCCTTTTTACTGATCCAGAAATTAAGGTCCCAATATAGTGCTCTGCTCAAATTAAACTATCAATAATAAATAAAAAACAGATGAATTTATTGATTCCAAGAGGCCATTAGGGCCCTGACCATCAGACTTCTTTACAAGACTTTTTTCTCATACTTAATATTCATGCTGTATTTTACAAACTCTTTGAACCTGGAGATACCCATTAAACAGTCTGCATATTCAGAATGGCAGTTTTGTTATAGCTGATACATACTATTACTGATTATGTGTATTGAAATTTTCCACTGTCATATCACCTGAGTTATCCCTTCCACAGACTAACATTTCATCCTGCTTCTGGCTAGAAAATATTCTTTCTGCCCTCTTAAATCCTCATTCACAAATGTGGGAATGATAAATTACTTTACTACCAGTAGGGCCAAACAAATAAATATATGAAACAAAGCCTTCAAGATGATTTTCCTTAATCCAGCAAATAAGAGACTTTAAATATATCACAGTATGCCAAATGATATAAATAAAACTGATGTAGAGGTTGTTTTAAAATTATAGGCTATCTAAATTATTTATTGAAGCTGAGACATTTAATAATGACAATTCCTTATTTGACTCTTTTGAGCTTTACTAATTATTCTTACTAGTGGGGTTGATTCTGATATTTCAGAACATACATGCAGCACACACTAGACAATTCTAACTTTACTTTGTACCTCTGTACCTTTATAAATCATTGTTTTATATTCATCTGATTTTTTTTTTTAATTTCTGGAACATTTTCTCTCAGGTGACCATTGTTTTGCAGATTTCTAAATGATAATTCTTGGCAGATTTGCTTTGTCAGGGGTACAGTCTCACATTTCTGATAACTAACTTGTCATTAACAAAGTTGTATGAGTTAAATGAAAGTTCAAAACGTAGTCAATAGTTGACTAATCTCAATAAGAAAATAATACATTTTAACATCAGTTTATTCATGTGTGTTTGTTTTTCGAAGTATTGATGATGGACCAAGAACCTCGTACATGCTAGATAAGCATTCTATCACTGGGCCATACCTATAATCTATCATTAATGGAATTAAATCTTTTATTATATTCTTGGCAGTGTGTGCAGATTGATTTAGTAACAATACAAAAATTTCCGTCTCAAGCATTGACATTACAGGTACCTATTTATTGAGCTTGAAAACGATTTCTTAGGATATCTTTTGAACCTTATTTTACTGTATTTTGGTTACCTTTATTCTACAGAAATTTGTTAATACTTCCTTAATTTTTAAAATATACATACCTCTCTTATCCTTTCTACTTCTTTACTTTTTGGCTTTAAAGTATGGTTCACATACTGACCGATAAAACACTTTATCTTAAAATGAAGCACTCTTCTTCAAATACTTTATTATCTTTACTTCTTTATCCTTTGCCTCTTCATTATTTTGCCAGTGTGATGGCTAATCTTGCATGTCAATTTGACTACATCTGGAATCAATTAAACCCCATGTAGCCAGGTATGGGTGTGAGGAATTGTCTTGATTAGATCACTTCGAGTGGGAAGTCCCACCTTAAATCTAGGCTATGCCTCCTGGTGGTAGCTCACACCAAAGGACATGGGAGAAGGAAGCTTTTTGCATACTTGCCTTCACTGTCACTGGCAAGTTTATCTATCTTGTTGCTGAGGCATTCCTTCACTGGTGTTAGAACCTGTTTCTTCAGGATTCCAATGTAGACTGAAGACCAGCTGAGACATCAAGTCTCATGGACTTTATAATTGAACTTTTGATCTGGGGACAGCCATTGTTGAACTAACTGGGCCACAGTCTATAAGCCACTCTAGTAAATCTCCCATTAATAAATCTGAAGTCTGTTCCCAAGCTGAAAACATTGTTTGTGACATGAGTTTGTTGTTTCTATATACCCAATAACTTTTCTCCCTCATTTTGAAAGTAGTGTACTAGCTATTTTTATGTCAACTTGATATAAGTTAGACTCATCAGAGGGGAACAGCCTCAACTGAAAAAAAATGCCTCCATAAGATCAGGCTGTAAGGCATTTTCTTAATTTGTGATTGATGTGGGAGGGTCCAGCTCATTATAGGTGGTGTCATGCCTGAGCTGGTAGTTCTGAGTTTGATGGGAAGGCACGCTGAGCAAGCCATGAGGAACAAGCCAGTAAGTAGCACTCCTACATGGGTTCTGCATCAGCTTCTGCCTCCAGGTCCCTGACTAGCTTGGGTTCCTGCCCTGAGTTACTTTTATGATGAACAGCACTGTGGAAGCATAAACTGAATAAACCCTTTCCTCCCCAAGTTGCTTTGATCATGGTATTTTATCACAGCAATACTAATGCTAACCAAGACAAACAGAATCCCCTTTTTTAGTAACTTAATCCTCTGTGACTCTAACTATGAGTTTCTGCATGCTACATTCCCAAGACGTAGCAATATCTCGTAATATTAATTCATTGATTAATTCTAAAGTCTAAGCAGCCACAATGTACTATTGCTTCAGTGTTAGTGATTGATGAGTGACTAAGAACACCACCAAGCCAAAGTGATGAGAGTTTTTCTAGGATTCTCTTAAATGGATGGAGTAGAGGAAAATCCCTTCTATTTCTGACCACTTAGAGTAGTCCTTACCCTCTACATGTGTGTGATAGCTGCAGCCACAGCCTGACATTATAGAGACATCGACAAGGATGCAGCTGACTGCACAGCTCTTGCTAGGAGAGGGCCCAGAACCAACCGCCTGGAAGAGTTGAGGTCTCCAGTTACTGCAACTCCCGCATCAACTCTGGGCATTTCATCTAGCTTTATAGCGAACACGTGTTGTTGGTATGTAAAATGAATAGAAAATTTCTTAATAATAAAAATTCAAAACAAAACCAAACCTGGGTCCACATTTTGTGACATCACTCCAGGACTTTACTGACCATTGTATCGGCACGTGTGAAAAGGAGTAATGCTGTAAAAACATGCAGCAGGGAGGAATCATCTCAAGTAACCATGCTGGCATCAGCAGGATTTTAGACATGAAGCGCTGCCTACTGCATAAGGAGAAGGATGAAGCCAGGCTTCCAACAGGAAATCGGTGTCAACAACAGTCTTCGAGCTATTTTAATCCTCTAGAACCTTTGTGAATTGCCACAGTATTTTCATGCTCTCACACATTGTTTTCTGGTGGTGTTCTCAAGTGTTTCTTCATAAATTTAAATCATTCCCAAGAATGTAATTGCCAGCATATGGTAAAATTTGAAAACAAGAAGAATCCAGTCACTCAAGGAATTTTGTCCATTGGAACCAAAAAACTTAGAATTTGACATGCACCAAAACTCTTTACAACTATTCTTGGCATACCTCTATTTAATAGCTGCAAGTGTTCATGAATCCTTTTTCTCTCATTCAGACATATTCTTATTCCTAGATGCATTAGAATTGTAGCCTAATATATAAAATGTTCACATTAATGGTAACTCTATCATATCACTCAAAAAGAAGAACACGGAAAAACTGAAATGGGATTTTTAGTTTTGTGTCAAATATTTCTCTGTATTTTGAGTGTTTTTCTCCTGGCCTGAGCTGTTTTTAATTCAATGGAAGCGTGCAATTAGATTATCCTGTTTTTCTTTGTTATCATGAAATAGCTGAGGCAAGCAACATAGGGAGAATAAAAAGGTTTGTTGAACTCATAATATCGGAGGTTCAAGAGCTTGGTGCCTTAAGTGGTTGAGTTCTGGTGTGACCTCTTTACCAAGTCATATCATGGCAGATAGCAGAGGCTCAAAAGTGCACATGAGCAAGATAGGAAGCAAGAGAGCTCCTCTATCCTCTCTCCAGTTACTACAACAAACACCTTTCTAGAAACACTGGTGGATTTCATGGGAACTCCCTCAATCCTTCCTCGAGGGCAATGTTCTCAAGTAATCTAAAGACCTTCCATATCTTAAAGTTCCACCAATGCCCTAGGGACCAAGCTTCTAACACACAAAACCTTTCCCTAAAACCGAAACCATAGAAGCCACCAAGAATAGATCAACATATAATCTGATAAGAACTTATATAGTATATGATGAACTTAATTATATATGTGAAAAGAGGAAAAAAGATCAAATTAAGTACTATTAAGTGTGGATCTTTGACTGAGATGAGATTCCCATAGTCTCTCCAATGTAACACTGGAGATGATCACACCAAACAAGCCCCTCTGTCTTTGTAAGCAGCCCTGGCTATATGGAGATGGGAGAGAGAGCTGCAGGATGAGCTGTGGACATTGCCCAGCAACTGTCCCTAAATTAATGAATACCTGTGTGGTATAGACCCCTGAGAAAACTTTTGAACAAGCAGTCAGTGTGAGTTATTTTCTTTTTGACTATGTGTGCTTCTATAAGGCATCTAATTTCCTAGGACTTACACCAGTCACTGCTTGTCAACTTCAAATAATAGACTCCTGGATATTTCATGCAATTTAAATGACTCTCTTTTTGGTGGGAAATTGACATGTTTTGAATGCTTTGGGGAATAAGTTCCCTGACTGCAGAAAACACAGCAAGTTTCCTAGAGTCTGGAGTGATTGGATCAGAAGCTACCCAAAGAAGGTCTAGGAGACCTCTTTGAACTTGGCTTCTGTCTTTTCAGCTGACATCAGGAGACCTGACAGTTTTCACATTCTCATCCTGGATATCATAATAGTTGGCCTCTTACACCCCAGCCAAGATGGTGCTTCCTGAGATGAACAGAGGCTATCTCTTAGCAAGGCTATGTTCCCTGAAGAACCACACACTTAAATATCTTTGTACAAGTAGTCTTTGGCTTTCTGGGTGAAATGTTTTAGTCTTCTTGTGGGTTTTCAGACTATTGTTTAACTTCAAGGAGTGGGAAACTTCCTGTTTACTGATATAGCTCACTGTGTACACAATGGAACCACAAGATGTTAGGGTGAGGTACATCTTCCAACCACTTTCTTCATCCTGCTGATCTTGGGCATCAAGGGAAATGTGTTTAACGTTGAGTTACTGACAGAATGGAACAGACAACTGGCTATCCTAAGGTGACAGTTGCTCTTCTGTCACTGTGCCACATATCACACAATCCAGTGACATCTCACTTGTACTAAGACCTGTGCTTAGCCTGGGTAGCGATTGTCTGTTTAGAAACTGGGGTAAGACCCGACGGTTTAGTGAGACTACAGTGTCAGAGGCCACAGAGTCTTAGCACTGACAAGACTACAGCTCAACTCTATAGGTGTGTGTTTGGTGCAGGAAGCTGCATGCAGTGCAGGGCATACCACCCCAGGCTGATGAGTAACCATGGCACCGTGTGCCTTGAAGTTGACTTGCTAATTGTAGACTCCTTCATTCAAAACATTTATACTGACACTTCCTAGGTAGCAAACCCATGCAAAAATTCTATATCCAATACAAAAGAGATGACTGCTGTCCTCATGAATCTCATACGGCATATCTCTCATATCTCTAATGACAATATGGTAAGGGCCATATAAGTCCCTCCATGCTGCTATGGAAAATGAATATGCATCTATCTCTAGTCTGGACGGTAGATACATTTGACCCTCACTGTTGGAGAAACAAAAGTCCCAGAGTAGCAATTTCTATATATCTTGACAATGTCCCTAAGTCATGTTATAAATTTTTTTTAACCAAATTATAAAACAGGAAAGCAGGAGATTTGGGTCTGGAGATGTCCCCATCACCGCTTTCCTTGTGTCTCTGCACATGTGCTTATCCCAGGAAGAATGATAGCCTGAGCAGTGCTGACACATCACCATTAATCTTCCCAACACTGTAAGCACAAGAAGGTCTAGATTTGTACTTAATCTTTTTATTTCCTGAACCAAACACAGTCCTATACATAGAACAAAACTCTTGAGAGCCTTCCTAGAAGAAAAGAGATGGGGATTTTGGACTTTCTTTTTCTTCTGCAATCCCTAGGCTTACCAGTAAATGAGTGAATATTTTTATGTAATAGATAGGCGCTCCCTCCTGTTTATTGTAGGTATTAAATGAGATATCAAAGGTTAGATCATACTCACACATCTTTCCATGTGTGCTGGCATGTATATGAACATGAGTATGTAAGCACATATGCCTATGTGCTCATGTAGACATGTGAGCCTATGTGTATGCAATGAGCATGTGGACATGTGTGCCTGTATGTGTTCCAGGCAGGCTGAAGTAACTGACAGTTGCCTATAAAAGTGAAGTGTGCTAGTTTTTCAAGGTTAATGCATCAATATTCCCAGATCACATCAAAGAAAACTCCAGAGACTAGAGATAGCGACAAGACGAGCTCTCAAGTCCCCAGGAGAAGGAAGATCACATCACGCAGTAGGACACCCTTCTCCAATGGCTGACATTGTTATTGATGGAAAGAAAGAAAGACTGGGAACTATTGTCGATCCCTCAAGGGGAAAGACGTGAGTGTGAATACTATATTTGCTATTCATTTGTGGAAATTTAACATAATGTGCATGTGTGCAAAATTAGTATGATACTTACCTTCACCGGACACTGGGGGGAAATCAGTGAGAAAATATGAGTGCGCTACCCATTGCAATGTCTCTTGTATGTTCAGAAAAATGATGACTGCTGTCATTGCTTTAACGGAGAAATTACTTCTAGAGAGTGGTGCTGAGTGTCAAGGCAGGTTCTGAACACCATAAAGCAGTAGTTGTACTGTCTGCCTGAATAGAGAATAATCGCTATGGCCCTTTATCACACAAACACATGGAAGGCATGTGAGCCACTGTATCATCTTGCCACCCATGTTTACCTTGGCACTCTCGAGAGAGGACCTCTGGTCTAGAATGTTATAGAACCCAACCTCTTTTAAAAGCCACTCAACCTCATTTGTCTCTTTGTACCCATCTGGCTGTGCACTTGTTTTACTTGTCTTGCCATGGGATAACCAGGTTTCTTATCTGACCTCTTGAGCAAAGCTGCCAAAATGTATCCTATATAGGGTTGTGTATGTGCACATATGTGCCTTCCTGCTTTATGTTCATATATTTATAAGATCCTCTTGTGGTGAGATATTGTGCACTCTAATAAACTTATCTGGGGACCAAAGGACAGAGACAGCCACTAGATTAGACACAGTGGTGGCGCACACCCTTAATCCTATCACACGGGAGGCAGAGATCTGTCTGGATCTCTGTGAGTTCAAGGCCACACTGGAAACAGAGCCAGGCAGTGGTGGCACACACCTGTAATCCCAGTACTGGGAAGCACACATGCCTTTAATCCCAGGAAGTGATGTCAGGGCTGAGAAAGGTATATAAGGTGTGAGGAAACAGGAACACTCGCCCTTGAGGCTGAGGATTTCATAGAGGTAAGAACGTGGCTAGCTTGTTCTGTTTCTCTGATATTTCAGCTTTCACCACAATATCTGGCTCTGGTTTTTTTTTTTTATTATAAGACCTTTTAAGATTCGTGTTATACCCTCTCTGATCTGCCCGGATGGTTTCAGAACTTTGCTGGAGCAAAGCAGAGACTAGGGAGATTTCTTGTGTGCCTGGTCTATGGGGTGGCTCGGGGCACCCAATTCCTAATCTACAGATTCTGTATCAGTCCCAACACCCTCTGGGAAGAAGCAAATTGAGTGGAAAATTCAGCCTCTTACACATATGCCGAAGCACCGGTGCATTAAACATTCATTTGAATAAAATAAATGCATAAAAGCTTCAACCATATTATCACATTTAGGCCAAATCGTAGCTATTACCAGACAGGCAGGCAAGAGGTTTCTAAAGGTTGTTATTTCTCTAAAAAACATGATTGATTTTGAAGATTTTTCTAAATTGAATGTCATGAACCAGACATCCATAATTATATTATTTGTCTTATACAAATGAAAAAGAATAAATTAAAACTCGACATGTTGCAACAGAACTGTTGACATTATATACAAAGCCTGCTTATTGTCCTAAGATTCTCTTAACCTTCAGCCAGAATCTTTCAAAACTATTAGTGTTAAATCTAGCAGCTGTTGTCAAAGTTCTCTTGTTCTCTGTTTTATGCATTGTGCTTTATTTGAAATGTTTGCTGTATTTGTGTATATAACTTTCTGTGAGCTGTTCCTTGAAAGCTGTGAGGATTAAACATGAAGGTTGAGCCGGTTCAAAAGGAACAAAGTTAAGGAAATTAAAGAAAACTTGCTAAAATGAATGTTTAAACCATTAAAATATTTAGCAAGGTTTGCCTGGAGCCGTTTCCCTTTATGTAAAACATGATGCCTTTCTTTCCCATTCTCCCTCTCTCTGTCTCTCTCTCTCTCTCTCTCTTAACAAATGAGGTTAAGGAAAACATACTTCTCTGAATGTTTCCCTTTGCTCTTTAAAAGCATTAGAAATGTAATATCTAAATATTTTATGCAAATAGATATGCTTGATTGAAGCAGAAAAATCTCAAGCATCCCAAGCATCTGGAATTGTGGTTTATGGATCCATTAGGTGATGGAGAAGCAGAGCTGAAGGGATCATTCCTGAGCTTGGAGTAGGCTGTGACTTTAAGTCCTTAGGCTCTGACTGTGGGGAAAACAGATACGGTTCTCCCGCAGTCTGCGCCTCTTTATTCAGTTCTAAAAATAGGAGTAATTGTTGTGTTGTGATTTTATAAGAGAAAATATGCTACTCAGCTCTCTGCACTGTCTCCCAGCATTTGAAGTGTCTTTCTTGTCCACCCTTTTCAAGAACCATCAACCATTTTTGCTTAGTGCAAAAGGTCCTAATTCTTCAACCACAGTACCTTTCAGTGGTTCAATAAATTTTTCATGGTAACCCTAAGCCAAAGAGCTTCATAAATAGCCATGCTTAACAATTTTGAAGTCCTTTAAAATTAAGTATTTTACATAGTTTAAAAGAAAATCATTTTTACTTCCTTTTTTTTTTATTTTTATAAAATAGAGTTACTCACAGGACATCTGTGCTTGATAAGTTCTAGGAAACTTCCCAAAGTTTGGATGGTTTCCCTTTTATATTACACCCCAAGTAGATTTTCATGTACTGCTTGCTTTTTATCCATAGCCACCTGAAAATTTTGATGGTTCACAAAGCATAGCATCATTAAAAGTCATGTGATGCAATCTTATGAGGAACCCATCATGCCCTGCTTTCATCCAGCGGTCCATGTAATGCATGAAAGATGTACAGTGTGACTATGTTTCCTATGATAAAACCATTAAGAACATCTTTTAAAAACTTGAGCCATCCACATTAATGAATTTGCTCAGCATTGGGTACATTTTTCATAGACTTGGGAAGTTAGGGCCTTAGCATATCCTTAGAAAAAAATTACCTTGCCTCTGGTCATGCCAGGTAGCTAGTGAGATATTAGTTGTCTTGGAAGTCATTAAGGGTAGGCACCACCCCACCTCCTACCCCCATCTCATAGTCAGTAGCTTTTATGAGCAAGTATTTGAAACTACATGATACTGATAATGGGCCAAGAATGGTTCTGAATCAATCACTGACCCAGGTAACATCCTGAATTGTCCAGAAGGCAATCTACAGATAGCTACCTAAACAGTATAAGATTACTGTCTTGATTGGAGGCTTCCTAAGAAAGAACAAGTATTTGACATTGTCTATCCATGAAAGAGAAAATTTCCTTTGGTCTGTCAATCACTTGGACAGGTTAGTACCATTCTAAAACATTGCCTGCTCCAGATAATTTGGGGGGGGGGCAAAAGGAAGGAAGGAAGGAAGGTAGGAAGAAGGGAACAAAGAAAGAATAAATAAAGCCTACTGTAGTGGGTAGCTGTTCCAGCTTTGACCTGGAAGTACTACCCCTACTGAGGCTTCTGGTAACTGTCACGCCTATGGGGCCGGGCCAAGATAGGACCCCTTAAGACCTGAGATCCAGATGTGCCAGCTCTCTTGGTTGGATGGTAGACTAAGCAGAGTTCTCCAGAGAACACCAATGGACTGCACTTCACCTCTCCCGGACCCTGTAACCTATCCCTTTACTTGTAAGTTATCCCCACAAATGAACCTCCCTTTTAACTACATGGAGTGGCCTTAGTACTTCCACCAATAGCCTACTGAAAACATGGGCATATATAGACATGATGATCTTTTTGTGATGGCCCTTAAGAGCGAGTTCCATTCCACAATGGTCTCTTTTGACTGTTTCCTGCTGTCACCCTTAAGAAGTGCTTGCTTCTGCTCTGCAGTAAAAATACCTGTCTTCTACACTGTGCCCTGGGTGTGTTTTCTCACTTCTTTGAACAGAAGCTACAATAACCAGGAAGCCAGAGCAACACTACAGAGTTGTAGCACATATGCACCTCACCAGGAGGACAGGCCATCTATGGGAATGCTTGTTAAGAGTAAAGGTCAGCTCCTCTGGATGGTTACATCTATCTGCCCAGCATCACTAACTGTACTTGATGGGTTTGTTTTTGTTAGGACAAAGGTTGGGTGGCTAGGAAAGGGAGATGCATCTCGGAGGAGTTGGGAGAAGGGTGAATATGATCAAAATAATTCTATAACATTCCCAAGGCAAACTACTAAAAATAATCAAAATAGTAGTATGTCTGTATTTTATTCTATTCTTTCTCTTAAATTCTGAGGGAAAAAATAGACTTACATATGCAGCAGATCAACCCTATGACTGCATATATATATATATATATATATATATATATATATATATATATATATATATATATGTGTGTGTGTGTGTGTGTGTGTGTGTGTGTGTGTGTGTGTGTATACACACACATATATATTTCACTTTATATCCTTGCACTTCCAGGGCCTGGTGGCTCAACGTAGACATTATGTGATGGTGTCTCCACTCTTTCCATGTCTGCCCTCAGATCTCTTGCTCCATATGCATGCACTGTTCCTTCCCAAGTGTGGGAAGGAGCTGTAGTCTCCAAAAGCCTCCAGACCAAGAATTCCTAATAAAAAGAATACAAGAACCCAATGCAGGAGCTCTCAGCATCGAGGGATAATGTTTATGTCTTCCAGAACGGTCGTTTTTCTATCAAGGTGCAAGCACAGGTAGACGAACCAAATACCACTGACTCTGGAAGCACAGGTAAGAACAAGAGGCCAGATATTTTTTTCCCTTGATGAACAATTTCAGGCTTCAAAGAAAAAAAATGTCTTCTTAGATTTTGGTGACAGTTCTGATGTTCCAAGTAGAAATGGAGGTGAACATTAGCAGGGATAATACAGCAGACTCTGGCTTGGGAGCCAAGGAGAATTAAATTAGATTCATTAGCAATCAGAAGGTAATATTTTCCACCCGAGTTTCATTTAATTCTTCAGTTAATCACGAGTAGATGATGGAATATATTTGATGTGTGTATTGTAAGCATAAAGACATTAAACATTGCTGGGAGTTAGTGCCTAACACTTATAAATGGAGAAAGCAAGACTTTGTGAACTGTAGAAAAGATCCAGGTTTGGCTTTGCCTTTCCAATAACCACCATTTTCCAGCATTTCTGGCATGTACTGAACTCAGGAAAAGCAATTGTTAATCCATTGTGATTTATATAAGTGATATGATGTGTGAATTTTAATTTTTTCTTATCTCTATCAACTTATTCTTCTCATATGTAGGTAGAATATCCTTCTTGTATGTGTGGTTTGTGTTATGAAAGCATTAAAAGGTAGCTTAATGGCTACTGATAGTGTTCATTGATTTATTGATTCATTTTCTATGTCATTCATTCAGCTTTTGGGAGGGGGTGTTTCATAGCTAGGATTTGAAGAAGTATATGCATATAGCTATGCTTGTAAATGCTTGGGAGTTGGTAGAGCTGGATTTGTAATGTTAGCTCATTTCTGTGGTACATGGGGTCTCACAGTGGTTAATTTGTAACTTCTGCTGGGACCTCACTGTACTCAGAGGTCAGGGCAGACAGGACAGATGTGTACAATGGCCCCTGTCATTCTCCACTGGTGACAAGGTACAGAGAAGATCCGTGTTTGAACTGCCTAGAGAGTTAGGCAAGGGGAAGAATTACATGTAAATATAAGCTCGTGATCTAAAATTGTGATAAATTATATAATAAATGCATATGCAGTGGTCTATGGGAGAAGCTACTAAGCATTCCTAGAGTCATTACCAGACAGACTTCACACAGGAGTAAACCTCTCAGTTGAACACTGAAGAATGATTATTAAGTCTCCAGTCTGTCAATGTAAGACCAGAACTTCACAGGCTGAAGAACAGACATGAGTATGGGCGAGTACCCAGGCGTGAATTCAGTGGCAACTGTGAGTGGTTTATTAAGTAAGGTGTAAGTCTTGAGACTGTCTCAGGAGATGGAGGTCCAATCTCAAAGGAAAATGGAGGTTGTGATAAGGAGTCTGAATACTTTATCATGAAGGAATTTAAACAAATTCACACTTAATCAGCAGGGTAGGGAATAGATTTAAAGCAATAAGAACTAAAATAAGGACACAGTCAAAAGGATGTGTAGTAATCTAGTTGAGGACAAAGAGGGCTAGGAATGAAGAGGAAGGATTTGGCAATCTGATATTGAATCGACTGGGCATAGAGACTTAAATCTGGTCCTCTGTCCTGTCTACCCTCCATCTTCCTTTCCATCACCGTCCGTCCTTCTAGATTCACACAGTGATCATTTCTAGTGTGAGACCAATCGGCAAAGCTTCCAACCTCGTGCCCAGATCCCCCGAGGTTGTGGACCATGAAGACAGAGCCTTCATTCCAGCAGACCATATCTCTGTTCCAGACAGCTGCAAAGATGGCTTACTCTCTGCTTTGAAAAGCCACGCAGACCAGGGCCACACTGCTGAGCACATGTGGTTGCTATTTCATTTATGCTTTATCATTTTTCATTCTGACATAAGAGCTCCTCTGCAGCCGGGTGAGAGCGCTGCGCATTGTAAGGCGTAATGTGAACCGAGGGCTCCTGCTTTGTGCCAGAGGAAACGTGATTCAGAAACAATTTGAGGGCAACTGCAAGGTGATGTGGCCCAGAGAACCAGAAGCTATTGAAACTTTAAACATCATTTCTGGACATTATAATATGTTCTGCAGGGCAGCTTGGAAAAACAGGAAAAACCTTCCTTGGCCAGTCCTTGGAGAATTAGAAGGCTTTAAATATCATGTGTAACAAACGTTTCTTAAAGGGCCACAGGCACTTAACAGTCTCAGGGGTTAGGCTGGAAGCACTTTCATCCCATGGACCCATGAGAAACAGAAGCCATGAGAGAGGATGGATGCCTGGGGCTGGTCACGCCAACATGGACATTATGGGGCTCCTGAGTTGCCCCATACCAGACTTTCTCTATAATAGCCAAAGTTTACTAGTTTGTTTCAATCTACATCCATTGAAAAGTGATTTTTTTAGGACATAACTCTAAAATAATTTTTTCCCAAAAAGAGAGCTTCCCTATTTATCTTTGCAGAGTTAATTCACAAAAATTCTATTTCTGTATGGTGGGTTTCTAGGTAGTGCTGAAGCGGGCTGTGTGGATCAGAGCGAAGGCTCAAGAAATATTGCTGGAAGAGTCAAGCAGAGCAGGAGAGGGAAAATGGGAAGTGAGGAAAGGAGTCTGAGAACCACGATGTGAGCATGCAGTTTTTATGTGAGAAAAACAATTCTGCATTTCCCAAACTAGTACAGTCACTGATAGAAGGCAAATGACTCTTCCGGAATATTATGTCTGGTATCTCAAATTCTGTTATCAGTTTACCACTGAGACATTTCGGTTCTCTTGTATATCACTGACAACCTATAACAAGATATATTAAGGCCGTTGGTAAAATCCTGGCTTCGAGTGGTGATATCACTTCAAATGCTGTTCTTACTGTTTTGTACAACCCAGAATATCTCTTCTTGCCACTTTTTAATCAGAGTCCACAAACCCTCTGACGTTAGTCAGTGGGCACAATGTTGCATGGGTCATCCGGGTATATGAATGAAGAGAGGAGAGAGGTGGTTCAGTGGTTAAGAGCACTAACTGATGTTCCAGAGGAACCGGGTTCAATTCCCAGGCTGTCCCCCTGTTCAGTGTCCGGTCACGGCAGGATAAAATTTTTAAAAAAGAAAAAAGAAAGAAAAGAAAAAGGAAGTAGGAAGCAAGAAAGGAAACCTTATGACCCCTCTTCTTTCCAAAAATGAGGCTGGGTAGAACCAGAGAAACATGGGACCACCACGGGACTGGGTAGGACCAGAGAAACTTACAGCTACATTTGGCACCCAGACGTGGTAGCAAGAATTTCCAGCCAAAACTTGAGAAAGCTTTAATAAAAAGATTCTAAAATGGAGCTAAAAAATAGCTTCCTAGCTGTGTCTCTCAGGCAAGCCATGATACAGAGATGCTGAGGCATGCAGGCTTGAGCTACAATGTGGTGGGTTCACAGAGTGTGGGCTTGACCCACATCATGGCAGATTCCCACCCAAGTACACAGAGGCATTTCTAAGCCTCACAGCACATTGCATGGTGTATTTAGCTTTCCCTAGTACAGACAAAAAATAAAAAAATAAAAAAAAAGGTTTCTGGGCTACATGCTGCTTGTTGAAGGCATAGACCCACTGCTTCCCAGACTTGGTGGTGAGCATGGATCCCAGAGCTGGCGATAAATGCACCTCCACCATGTTGGGAAGCTGAGATGGGCAGAGTCAGCAACCAAGGCTGCCTTGTTGGTCTGAGCCATGAAGCTTAGCATTTTAAAACCTCTCCTGGTCAGAGAAGGATTACAGATTCACAATAAGACAGATTCAGATGGAATAAAACTCTAAATGGTTTACATTGTGTATAAAAAGGTCCATAGGCTTGAGAGAGAGAAAAGAAAGGATATAGATAGTCATAAAAATAAAATAAGTCTTAAAAATAAAATAATATATAAAAAATATAATAAGTTACATGAAGATAGAAAGTTATACAGAGTCTGGATTGTGTTGTCCTTGGGATTTTTAACTGAAGAGAAACATTTGATTGATAAAGGCTGCTGAGTTAAACCTATATATATATATATATTTCAAAGCTATCTTGACTTCAAAATTTGGGTCTAAGGATATGTTGATTTGGAAAGGAGGCTCTGCTTTTGTTTCCACAGGAAGCAAGAGGCTGTGGATTTGTTTCAGGTTAAGATGGATCAAGCAAGACTTTCTGAACCTTGACAGATGATATTTATCAGCAAAGGTTATAGATGGTCTTCCCAGGACTTGACCATTATCTTGAATTTTCTCAGGATCCCCATAAGATTAACAGTGCCTCCAATCAGCAGGAAGTAGCCTAAAGGACTATGCCCACATTCCCCCCACACCCCAAAATGGATTATGGATAGTTGCCTTTGTTTAGGGGTTTGGTTGCAAATTGTTATTGGTCATAGTCAATCTCTTTCTAAAAGAAGAAAGGAGGATATGATATAGAAATGTAGGATACAGATATGATAGGATAAAAGGGTAGATTATTGAATCTACTTTTAAAGAGCAACGACTTGTTTGAAATGTTTTACCTTGCTATGGATTTTAGTTTATTGATATAAATTTAAATTTAATTTTGTTTTACTATGTGTACATGTGTATATATATGTATATATGTTATATATATGTGTATATATATATATTTCTACTCTTCTTTAAGTTATTATGTTCATGCAACTCATTTAAAATTGTAATGTATACTTAAGAAAGAAACACAGATTAATAATTATTCATCTATGATAATCAAACTTATAGTCATGTTAGTTAAGTTTTCTAGGTATACATAGATATATTTCAATTAGATAGGTAATCTGATGGGCATTGAAGAAACTTATTGTGGAGTTTGCTTTCTTTGTGGCAAAAGTTAGCCACTGGGCAAAAAGGTGCCCTTGCCTTAACTACTTGACAGGATACTGTGTCACCTGAACATGCAGGACCCTAGGAAGGTGACCACTGATCTTTGCAAGGTGAGATGGTCCTGTTTTGCAGAAGAAACTGCCAGACATTCTACGGGACACGGGGAGCAGTGACTGACAAACTTTGCCAGGATGGGCAAACAGTCCTTAAAATTTCCTGCTTCACTGAAAGCTATGCCAGAAACTCTAGGACTGTAGGCTGAAGATAGATGCCCAACGTTACAGAGGAACTTTGGAAGAATGTCCAAGCCGTCAGATGTATCTGTCATTTCTAGAATTATGGAAGGTGCTTACAATGCACTTCCTGTTTACTCAGGTAATATTATATACTTCTGGGGTCTTTGATGGAGTTGAAGACTGGATACTTATAGTTTTCCTTAGTCATGATAAAAGGTAAATTAGATATGAAACTTTAGACTCACAAAAATAGGATAGATGATAGAATATTTTCTTTTGCCAAATACAAATAGACAAATACAAATTGTAACTGTAATTCTTGCTTGATAACTGTTTTGTTATATGTATTTTTACTGTGTTAAACTTAAAACCTTCCTTTTTGATCAGACAGAAAAGGGGAAGTGCTGTGGGTTGTCTTTCTGTATGCTGTGAATAAGTGTGTCTCCCAATGGATAATAAATAAAGCTGTGTTGGCCGATGCCAAGGAAGCTTACAGCGAGGCAGGAAACCTAAGAAGAGATACAGAGAGAAGAAGGGTGGAGTTGGGGGAGATGCCAAACCACCATCCAAGGAGCAACATGTAATGCAGGTAAAGCCACGGAACACATGGCGATACATAGATTAATAGTTACTGGTTGAGTTAAGTTATAAGAGCTATTTAGCAAGAAGCCTGAGCCATAGGCCATATAATTTGCCATTATATTAAGCCTGTAAGTGAATATTTTATAAGCACCTGTGGGACCATGGGCCGGGTAGGACCAGAGAAACTTATACCTACAATAACTTCTCTTAGATTGTTTTAAATACACTTTAAGTTTTTTGATATTATAAGGTAATTACATCATTCTCCCCTTCCCTGTCCTCCATCCAAACTTTGTCATGTAACTCTCCCACAACCTCTTTCAAATTCATGACCTATGTTCTCATGCACACACCTGAGCACATACACAGATGCACACATACACATGCACACATATTTGCACACTCATACATGTATACCTGCATGTGTATGTATTATTAAATACATAAATACAGCCTGATCATTATACATAGTACACATTTATGCCCAGTGTTCCCTATTATAACATTGTATACTATTGGTGTTACATTTGTGACAATTAATGAATAATATTGAAACACATTATGAACTAGTATCCACAGTGTGTCTAATTTTGTTAGTTTCCCTCTAATGTTCTTTCTATGTCCCAGGATCCCAGTCAAGTCACCAAATTGCTATTAATTGTCCTATTTTATTTGACTGATTCCCTCCTCCACCCCAGTAGCTGCAATCCAAAATTATAGTGGGAGTAAATAAAAACTTGTTTACTTAACAGTTATCAGTAAGTTTCCATCTATGCCCTGTATAGACCTGTACTTAAAAAGACATTCTTCACAAGCATAAACCTGCAGATATAAACATATATATATATATATATATATATATATATATATATATATATATATATATATCTCATCCTATTTTAAGTATGCATGTGTCCATTTAGTTCAAGAGAACTATACCTGATATGAATTTGTCTTAATTTCTTTTCCCATTGTTGTGATAAAATACTCTGGCAAAAGTAACTCAAGGAAGAGTGTATTTTAACTTAGATTTCAAAGGAGATATAGTCCACGGTTCCAGGAAAACAGGACAGCAGGGAGGGACAGCTGTCTGGTCATTTTACATCTGCATTAAGGAATCAGAGAGTGAACAGGAAGTAGTATAGGGCTATAAAGTCTCAAGGTGCACCCATAGTGATCTACTTCTCCCTGTCAGGCTTTACTTCCTAACTGTCTTAAGGCCTTCCTAAACACTGACACCAGCTGAGGACAAAGGATGGGTCTGTAGGGGACATTTTACATTGCACAGTAACATTCCAAAGAGAAATACGATGTAGATGCACAGTGATCCAGTCACAAATGCACCATTGGTTGTCATCAATCGAGATAGTATGGATGCCAATCAATAGACTGTGAGCTCCCAAGATCCCTGCTTGATGGGGATGGTCAGGCTCTGTCACACCACTGGTCACCTCTGAATTGCTGCAAATCCGTGCACAGCTTTGCTCACACCCACTACCAGACCATGAAGTTTAGGAAACACTATCAGAGTCCTAGTAGAGGCCAAAGCACTGAGAAACTGGCCAATCCCTGAGCAGAAGGCATGTGTCATGAGCTGTTCACCCCATCTCTTCTTACTTGTTCACATCTGTTGCTTAGCTTGTTAAAGTAAATACTTAAGTGAAAGTTGCTTACGTCTGTGTGTGGTTTCTCTGACTATTGCCTACTTCTGAACATCTTGGCTTATGCTTTGGTTTTGAAATTGAAATGCTGTTTCTCTGAATCAACACTCATGCTGAACCGATTGCACATGTTTTCTGAGGACTTCTCCTAGCAAGGAACCCAAATTAGTACCTGTATCCTCCATGGAACTCCCAGGCTTCCTAAGCATGGTCCATTTTCACTTGTTTTGGTTTCCGTGGTTGCTCCAGGTGACATACTCACATCTAAAGATTCAGAGCAAGGACCCATAAATAAGGCAGAGACTGTAGTATCTGTCTATCTGGGTCTGGAATACCTCACTCAGTATACTATGGCTAGTTCCTTCCTCTTACTTGCAAATTTCACTTTTTTCTTTACAGCTGAATAAAATTCTATTGTGTACACACACCCCATTTTCCACCATCACTCACCATTTCCTAGTTATTGTGAGCAGAGTGACAATAAAGTGTGACTGAGCAAGTATCTGCCAAGTAGGATGTCAGACCCTTTGGGTGTGTTTTAAGGACTAGTGTTGCTGGGTCAGATGATAAATGTACTTTTATCTTTTTGATAAATTCGCCACATTGGTTTCCATAATGACTGCACCAACTTGCTATCATCCCAGCAGTGAGTAAGGATTCCCCTTTCCCCACATCCTAACCAGCATTTGTTATTGTTTTTGTTGATTGTGGCCATTCTGACTAGGGTAAGCTGGAATCTCAAAGCAGTTTTAATTTCACTTCCCTAATTTCTATGGATGTTGAACACATCATTAGATAACTCTTAGTCACTTTTATCTCTTCTCTCAAGATCTTTATGTTCAGAGCCATCAAGGACAGCCCTTGCATTGTACTGTTACCAATCTGTAAAGATATAATTGTGGGGGCCTCAAAAATATACAAGTGAGATTTTAGAAGTATTTGACAAACTGCAAAGACTCCATTTGTCAATAAGATAGAATTCTGAGGCACTCGATTCATGAATTCACCACAGGAGTTTTGGAGGGACATGGTTTTATTAAACTCCTAGTAAGATGTACTTATAGAAAAAAGATGCTTCACTTGGACACTGTAAAGGAAGAGGATGGAATGGACATGTTTACGACTCCCATGTGACCCACAGGAAAGCTCTCAGATGGAGTGGACTTAGCATTGACAGCTCTATTCCTTAGTAGAGATGAAGAGTCATCCCTGCCTCCAGATTTAAAGCCATCCTTACAAAGCAAAATGATGGAAACACTTCCAGTTTTTTGTTTTCTGGTACGGAAGAGTATATGTATAAGCATTTTAATTCACTCTGGATTTTCAATTTTATGAGACATTATCTAGCTTGTAGTAAGTTTGTGAACGTGACTCTAGGTAAATCACTTGTCAGTTCAGGACCACTGAGTGTCCTTCTGGATCCATCTTTTGGCCATGGTGCAGCTATGCTACCCTGCTTTTCCAGATGCTTCTCAGCTATTTTCCGTCACTGCCTGGGCATTCCTCAATGTGGCATCCTCTGGTTTTCCCTAAAGTTCCCACCAATACCTTATGTGACCTCTTAGTAATCTGGACAGATTTTCTTGGAAGTAGCTTAGGGAAAGCTGCCAGAGTTTTCATAGCAGTCTAGTTTTTCTTTTAGTTAAAGTCCATCACACCTTCAAATTGTTCTAACAGGTTTATCAAGGGAAAATTGAATAAAGACTTGGAGATGAAGTATACGTTCTTGCCATGTCCTTTTGCATTTAGCACGTCTTTTTTGCGACATCTATGCTATGAAATATATCAATATTTCAGTATTCAATATTCAGTCCATTTCTTTAATGCAGAGAATATACATTTCCACTTCTCCTTAGTAAGTACATAAGACAAGAAAAACTGGACCCACTAGTGATGACATGTACTAAGGAACTGAACAAAAACTTTCTAGAGTGTAGTTCTCCCAGTTGATTCTCAACATTGTGTCGTATGAGGCTTTACCTATATCCTTTCCAGATCTTTAGTCTATGGGTATTCTTCATTTTATCTACTATAATAAGTATATGATGGTGATTTTAAATACTGTTTGCATATTTAAATGACTAATGATAATGCACATATTTTCCCATGTCTATGACCACACTAAATAACCCCTCCCAAAGTCTCTCTTCAGATTGCTGTCATGAAGTTTAGGTTTAAATGGAGATCAACAGGTATGGCTAACTAAGCAGTTCTGGTTAAGGTGTGGCCCCCGTGTTCTGCGACTTCCCTCGCTTGCTCGTTCTAGCAGCCTAACTTTTACGTATTTCATTGCACATTTTACATATGTGCAAATGATGTTTATGTCACCAAAACTTGAATTATTTCACGAGTGCCTTTCCCCCCATTTTCTTTCCTCAGATTCACTGTGTAGAATCTTTAGCCCAATGTTGAATAAAGTGATAAGTGCCTGAAAAAAAAAACAAAGAGGGCTAACTGAGGAGGGCTGTCACTCGGCTGTCACAGCCCTTTTGGGGCCCGCTTTAGGTATTCACTCCATAGCCCCGCCTCTGATTTTACCAGTAATGTGCACTTAACCTCTATTACCAGGTGGCTGCTTCTGCTATAGGTAGTCCGTTAGGTAACCAGTGTACATTATATGATCCCAACTTCAAAAACTGATGCACAGGAAGGCACCTTGCACATTGTCTGTTACCAGAGACGGTGCCTGCAGTTCCTCGGCACTCTAAAACGGGTAAGAAAGAGATGAGTACTTTTGCTACTGTCCCTGTGTCACAAATAAGTAAGTAGGTTGTTGAGCGGGGCTATTTGTCAGGCTTTCCATCGCTGTGACAAATACCCGAGAAAACCAAACTTCAGCAAGAAACAATTCATTTCAGCTCACAGCTTAAAAGGTTTCAGTCCATAGACCTTGTTTCTATGGTTTTTAGACTCATAAAAAAGGCAGAACAGGGAGATGAGATGGGAACAGGTTGCTCATCTCATAGTGGGCAGGAAGCAGAAAGAGAGGTGGGGCTGGGACAAGATATATGGCCCCTCCCCTTTAAGTTTCCAGAACCTCCCAGAATATGTCACTAGATAAAAACCAAGACCCTATGACTTGAACTTGTGTTGCGCAGGGTAGGGGGCACTTACTATCCAATTCGTCAAACATGGATAAACCATATAATCAGTAGCAGCATTAAGACAAAAAGTCAAAGAAAATCTCTTTAAATCCAGACTTTATGGTGGAGAGGTCATTATTGTTCCCTAGATGTCTGGCTGTGACACTGAGTCATCTGTGGCATGTGTCATCAGAATCTTGGCCACAATATCATAATGATATTGAAACTACTTAGGTTAACTTTTTTTTTAGATGCAAACATGTTCGTATTGCAATCACGTTGAAGATAAAAAGCATTTGCATTGCATAGGCACATAGGTGCATGAGTGTGCTTAGTTGGTTTTTATTACCTAGTGGTACCTAGTACCTCAGCCCATATGTGTTCCTCGAAGGCTACTGGGGTACCACTGATGGGTTGAGAATGGATGCGATAGAGTTAGGAGTCTGTGCCATCCTTTTCCATTGGTGCAGCTTTTCCACCTGCATTGTGCATTGAAATGAAACATCACTACTCTTGGCAATACATTGTTGGTATATGGCATAAAATCCATAAACCCCTCAGTCAAATCAAAACAGGATTATGCGCAATCATTATTTAAATATATCTTTAAAAAAAATCTTTGCACCCAAATCCCTTACCTTCTCAGCCTACCCCTGAGTCAGATTGTAAGGAACAATTTGTCATATGTCACAATAACTCTGCTGAGAAAATACTACCCTTGTCTTCACTCCAAAGGCCTAAATGAGCTGCCCTATGCTTGATACACATTGTCAGCCATGTATTTATGTTTCTAAATGACTGTCAACCAGGGCATAAACAGTGTATGTTGACACTTTTCCGTCAACAAGCAGCAGTTTTGGGAGCCATATGTTCTCATTGGTAGATGTTAAATTATTACTTGCCAAAAGTTTGTCTTAAGTAGGCTTAAAGGCCATCTTATTTTGATTTTCCAAATGATAAAGTATTCAAATTTCCAAGGTCTTAATAAAACCAAAAATAAAAAATGAAATCTATTAACTCTTCTAAAGGTATTTCCAGTGGACCTATAAGTTCGGGAAAGCAAACTTATTTCTACCTGTAAGTACTCAATGACTTTACAGTTCTTGCCCATGTCTATCACTGAGCCGGCTATAAGGTACACTGAAATTTGCCCCATTTCATACTAATGTGCACGTATTAAATTGCTTTCAGCTGCAAGTTAAAGAGAACTTCACCTCTAATCATCTTAAATAATAAGGAAGTATGCTATTTCTCAAGGGAAGGAATCCAGAATAATACAGTGGGCACCATTATCCCATTCAACATGTAGCCTCTCACCACAGAATCCCTAGAGAATGTAGCCTAATGCTCCAAGTCATTTATTACTGGCAATTCATTAACTTCTGGGCATCTATGATAGCAGTATTTACTTCCACAGTTGAGAGAATTAAAAAAAAAATCACACATATCATTTTCTTTGTGATTCCACAAAAGAACTCTAATTGTAGGAACCTGGGTAGTACGGTTTTTCTGCTGCTTCCCCTCCCCCGCCCCCAAACTACAGCCTTTATGTTTGCAAGACATATCAGGAGTTCCTAACACCATATTCAAGGAGGAGAAAGTGTTACTATTCTTTCAGGAGGAGAACTTTTAGGAGGAGTAAGTGTTTTTAGATTAGAAACAAGACAATAAGAAGCTCCATCACACTTAGCACACATTATTTTGGCCTGATAGTAAATCTCTAAATCAAAATTTTTTTTCATGATGAACTTCCTTGGATTAATACACATCTTTAATATCATAAGTTGCTAAGACTTTTTCAGAATGGTATAGATTACAGAATAGTGCAATAAAATAAAAAACACCACAAAGTTTACCACATGTATTATTTCTAAAAGAAATAAGTGTGCAATGAACACATCTCTAGAACCATTGCAAAATAATTATTTATGTTTCAGTCTATTATTTTCTATGTAGTTGTTCTCTAATTTCATATTCACTAACATCCAAAGCTTTAATGTATGGAAATGTTTAAATATCTCCCCAAACCTTCAATTTAGTAACCCGTTTAAAGGTCAGCAGCAATGGTTCACTCATGCTTTATCAAGCCATAGACATGTATAATGAAGAATTCATGATGGCCAACTTCCATTCATTTACTTCACACTTTGTCTGTATATACATTTCACCTCTTTCTTCCTGCTTCCTACCTACCAGACTCAATTAGAATTTTAGCACTGAAAACCCACTTTATCAAGTTTGTAGAGAATTGATCCAGTTTTGGATATCACCCAGAAGAGATGAATATTTTTGGAGAAAAAGACCTAGACTTCAGCAGAGCTGGGCTAGCTCTGAGATTCTCTTATCAGAGACCCAATGATTGAAGTGAGAAACCAGTTCCTGAGTCAGCCAAATGGACACAGACAGGATCCCCAATGCCCTTTCTGTTACACTTCCTAAAAAGTCAGCTAGTTCCTCATCCTTCCACCATCACTATCCATCATCTCATCCCGTTAAAATTTGTGGTGCTTGTTGTGGGGCATCGATGATGCTCTTATATGCGCAAAACACTGAAGCCAGAGCCAAGTCATACCCAGAACCCCACCTGCCTGGGAATTTGCGGATGTCCACTTAGTTTTCAGCCTCTACTGTGACAATAAGGCAGCTTAGAGACGAGTAAGGATGAACATGATTTCCCTTTTTTACCAGTTACTTTGCTCACCATGGTGGCCAAAGACCCAACAGAAGAAGCAATTTCACAGTTGCAGGGGATATGAGTTTAACATGGAAGGCTCATTTACATTATGATATTAAGGTGTTGGCTTGGCATCAGTCTTGTATAATTACTGGCTATGTGGTACTGTCTACTGACTTTCTGTTAATATCTCATCCCAGTTATTCTCTTGGATTAATTCTTTGCTATTTTATTTTTTTAAGAGTTGCTCAATTTTGTACTATAGGCTCTTTGATCATTAGCTATATACATATTTCTTTCTGTTGGTCTTTTGACATTTTAATGGTGTTTCGAGTGACTTAAGCAATCACCAGTATCCACTTTATATTCAAATGTGGGATTCTGTGCCATTCTTAGAGTGGTATTGACCACACTAGATTTTTCCTGAACAGATCCTGCATGCTGACTGATAATTTCACTTTTGTTGACTTACTTGAATTCATATTGGTGGAGAAATGAGTCATAAATTTACTTGAAGTTTTCCTCATTTGGGAAGATGGCTCAGCTGCTCACAACCAAAAAGTGAAGTTTTCTTCATTCGGTTGTTAATCTTAATACACTTTATAATTTTATTACTCTCTAATAAGTAACCAGGCTAACCATTATCATTTATAAAACACCCTAAGTATACTTAGGCTAATTTAAATTTTTATGCTACATAGACTGCCTTGACATCTACATGTTAATACAACCTACCATTCTTTTATAACTCCTTTTTTGAAAATTAAAGTGTGGCCCAGGCTCTGATTTTTTATTTAATGCTATTCCTCCTACTATATTCTGTTTTGAAGATAGGAGCCTGCTGGAGATGTGGTCATATAAATTTGTTTCCTTTAAGACCAGTTGGAAGATAAATATGCTTCATTGCATTTTTTTTCTGCCAACACTTGGTGACATTTCTCTTAAGGACTTGGAATCCCTGGCTCTCTGATTGTGTATCTTTCCATAATCCTTATCCTCTCCACAACCCTTTCTACATGACAGATAGTTACAGAAATGCTTTGTTGGGTGAAGGGGGAACTTGGTACTTCCTTTGCAGCTTTCTTGCTGTTTTTCATTTCTTACTCCTATAGGAACATGTTGATACATCGAGGCTCCCCTGTTACAGACCCCTTTTCCATTTGGAAGGTGGGCAAATCTCTTCAAGATAAAGGTAAAAGAGCTCCTGACTGCTAAAGCTACCTTCAACTCATCATTACTCAACAGTAGATCCTGTAGCGCTTAAAACGTGGCACTTTCTTAGAAATAAAATTACGTGAGGTCTGTCTTTTGAAAGCACAGGGGAAATCAACTATGTTTAGAATCAGGTTCTTAAGAATCTATCTTGTTTATGAAGATATCTCTGGCTGCTGACTGTGGACAAGGATGCCACAATCATTAAAGTATCGAATTGATAAGCCCTTGGAGACAGACACATTGGAGAATTAGCCAGTTTCAGAGAACAAGGGATCAGGAAATTTTTTACAAGATTTAGCCTGTACTGCCACTGCCTGCTCCTGGTTCAATTGACTCTACAGTAACAGCCATTGAGAAAATCTACTGGATTTACTTACTAGATAAGAAAGAAAAAGCTGGTCTTATAATTTTGTGTAAGTGAATACTTCTGGTATGCTGACTATCCTCAAAATGTCTGTTCTTAAATAGAACCAGCTTTTTGCTACTTCTGTTTTGAATTTCACCCCAGTGTACATGGATCAAGGATTATAGAAGAATGATAAGGAAGTAAAATTTGTCTATGATAGATAAATAGCTGCAATCCTAGATAGTCTCCATCTTTGTGATGTATCAAGACTTAGTAAATATGCTTCTACAATATTCCTCTTTGAAAAAAATGACCAAATGATCAGTAAAATGAAATAATTAGAAAATTTAAAAGTTAATAGAGTATTATTTCAGTGATATTAGGTAGTGGAAGAACAAAAGTCTCCAGCCATATTTAATCCCTGCTTGAAGAAAACTATGAATGAAACCCAACACAAAATTGTAAGCATACTTAAAATGTTACGTATTTGTAAATTTTTAATAACTCAGTTGTGTATTAATCAATAATAATCTGTTGTATAACTCCAGAAAATTAATGAAATTATAATTAATAAATTAAATAGTCTTATAATTAATTATTTCTTAAAGTTAAGTTAGTGAAACAACATAAATAAAATAATCAGTCTTTTTGTGGAGATATGTAAATAGGTTAAAAGGATTTGGGGAATGATCTATTCATACCAACAGGAACAATGCAAAATATCCATTCTGACAAATATGTGCACACAAACTTAAAAATACAATAAAACTTTAATAAGTTATTTTAAAATAGAAAAACAGGACAGCTACATTCTACCCCTAAGTGAGGAGCTTGAGCTTTATAAATGCCCTTAATTACCACATTAACTTTTATTTATCAGGAATAATAAGTATGACAACTTGTTTGGAGGGATGTAGCAATAAATCTTAACACATTTCATATATCACTAATAATTCTATGTCAATATGAATTTAAATAAAGAAACAATGACAAAAGAAAAAATAAACAGGTCCCTGAGATCAAGTTACATAATGGAAAATGACAACCAAAAAGAATATAGCATCATAATAAAGAAATAAATTGTAATCATTTTTACATCTGCTTATAAAAAATCTTAACTGATATATATGAGTGTACTTGTTTGTATCATACACCACTATCTTTTAGAGATATATTTAATTTTACTGTATACTGGAAGAGTAGGGTCCCTATGTGTGATTAATGCTCTCATAATTAAATTGTGATAATGTCTAACTACTTTTGGCATATACTTGCCATCCAAATTAAGTATGTATAAAATATTATTAAATTGAATATTTTATTCATTATTCAATAATATGAAGATAATTTATTCATCTCGATTTCCCTCCTGTTTTAGGGCTGGAAAGATGGCTTAGTGGTTGAGTGCTTGGTAGAGGACCCAAATTCAGCTTTCAGCACTCATGTGAAGTGGAGCACAATGGCTTATAACTTCTGTTCTAGGGGGTCTGATGCCTTCTGCTGGCCTCTGTGGACACCTGCATGGACATGTGCTTAGACATAGGCCGCATAAATAAAAAATAAATCTTAAAGACAAAGCTGAGCCATGGTGTTATCCACCTTTAATCTGAACACTCGGGAGGCAGAGGTAGGCAGATCTATGTGATTTTGAGGCCAGCCTGATCTACAGAGCTAGGTGTCGAACAGCCAAGGCTATGCAAAGAAACCCTGTCTCAAAAAACAGAAGAAGAGGAGGAGGAAGAAAGGAAGGAAGGAAGGAAGGAAGGAAGGAAGGAAGGAAGAAAGAAAGAAAGAAAGAAAGAAAGAAAGAAAGAAAGAGAAACAAACCTTAAAAACAAAATATCACTTCAAATTTCCCTGAGTATCATGCCAAAAATTAGTAAAGCAAAAACAGAGACTCTTATGTTTGGAATGAAACAATGTGTTGAAAGCCTTTTCTGGCTACCATTTGACTATCCATAGGAAGACTGATTTTACTTACCAAGCTTTTGTTTCCTTGTAAGTAAAATTTGTACAATACCTACCACACTAGATTATTTTATTTTTGAATTAAATATGTTCTTTGGATAATGGATCCTAATTCTTTCCACCCCTAAGGCCTCTTACCTACCTCTTAAATTCTAATCTTTTTTAGTTGGTGCGTTTTGTGACCCACTGAGTTTAACTGGGATCGTGTGCCTAGCCATGGAGCCTGATGAGTAAACCATTGAAGACAGTGGTTGTCCGTCCCCTAGAGTAGCCAGTAGTTCAGCTATGATGGACAGGGCTCCTGGACCCTTTCCAGCTCTCTGATTGACTGTTAGCAGGCACAATCCTGGGCAGGCCCAGTGCAGGCAATCTCTCTGCTACCAGAGCACAGTTGCAATGCCTATGCTATGCTCTGAAGACAGCATCATCTATCTGCCCTTCTCTCCATCTTCTGATTCTTACAGTTTTTTTTTTCCACTCCTGCAATGTTCTCCAAACCTTAAAGGGGATGGTATCGGTGTTTTGTTTAGGGCCTATCGGTCAACCGTTACTTGTTCTCAGCACCTTGGGCAAACGTAAGTCTTTGCATTCACCATGGTTGACTGCAAAGTGAGGCTGCTTTTTTATTAAAGAAGAGAACAATGTTTGTTTATGGGTACTAACACAGATACCTGAAAGAAAGTTTGATGTTATGACCATTTGTCTAATTAGGAAGATCATTGAGAGGGCCTATGGGCTCCCCAGTCACAGGGTTGACCAGGTTGATTCTTTCCTGTGGAGCCAACTTCAAAGCCAATCAGAGAGAGAGGCTGAATACATCCATAACAATTATGCCACTATTGCGATGTAAGCCAATCTTGTTTGGCAGGACAGTATTTTAGTTTATGAGGCTCTTATCTGAGTAAGACTAATAATACTTTCTCTCCCCTACCTGCTTACCCAGCAACACCTTCCGGCACAATGCAAGTGAGCCAACAGGAAGTAATTCTGCAGTTCAGTTCTAGCTTGATATTTTTACATCTTGCAAACAAAGTATGTGATGCCTTCAGCAGTATGATCTTGTGATATAATTCTTGTACTAAGCAAAGAGGAATTGCAACAGTCTGTATTGCTTGGGGGGTACTTCTGGGGCTCCCTGACCAACAGCACCTATGGAGGCATCCCTGTCCTTTAACTGAAGTTTTTATTTAGCAGTCTACTATTTTTAAGAGCAATAGCATACAGCCACACAGGGTATTTCCTTTCAAGTATTTTTAATTTTTTGTTTTAAAAAAGTAAACCACCAGATCCACCATAACTCCCTGAACTGATATTCTCTCCCCAACTTCATGTGTTCTTATTTTTCCTAAAACAAAAATAACAAAAACTACTGTGTCCACTTAGTATAATTAGTATGTTCATGGGTGTAGGCTCATTTACTGGAGTATAGGAGCTGAATTCCGGAATAAAAATCTTGCTTCCCAAGTATTAATTAAATGCTAGTAGCTCCTTTGCTAGTACTGTTAACTGGGCCAACTACCCTTGGCTGGCTATATCTCGGTTCCTAGCAGAAAACATACTATAGTATTAAACTGCCCCCTAAATGTATCTGTATGCCCTTAGATTAGTGCAGCTCTCAATATTTCTCAGAGAATTTTCTTTTTGCAGTAGACAGTAATTAATACAAAGATCCACACACGACCAATGTGCAGAGCATAAAGAAACGAGAAGAGATCAGCCCTAAATGGGACCTTTATATCATACCCTCTCCTCTCATTGCTCTCAGGAGAAAAAAAAATCACAGAGAGCAGTCTTTGCAAAGGTAAACCCTTTTGAACGTTTATTGCTGAGTAAGACCTCCATGGGATCATTTACTCCGCTGTGTTCAAATGAGAGAGCTAGGGATGAGAAGCAGAAATTTGCTCCATTTTGAATATATCCTTCATTTAATTCTTTCTTTGAAAATTCCGTGTATTTATATAATACATTCTGATTTCTGTAACCTCCCCACTGACACTCTCTCTCTAACCGTCATTAACCGCACCCCCCCCAACTCCCTTTGCCTCATTCATGTCTTCTGTTTTGTTTTGTAATCTGCTAAATTCCAGGGCTTTCTGAGGGGCTTCTCAAGCGAGTACCCAAATGACCATGACTGTCCCTGCTCCCAAGTCTGTCAGTAGCCAATGGTTTGGGAGAGAGGAGCCTCCTGGGTCCCTCCTCGATGGAAGACTGACTGTATGTGCAGTTTTGTGCAGTCCTATCATACGCAGCAGAACACAGCTTGTGCTGGGGCGGTGGACAGGGGGAGGGGGAGCGGGAAAACGGGACAGAGCATGCGCTGTCTTTCCTTAAGATGAGTCTAACTGGAAACAGCCTACAGTCAAGGTCAGGGTCAAGCGTAATAGAATCCTGGCAGAATGTGCAAGTTTATCCTCCCCCCACGAACTACTGCCAAACAATATACACAGTGTCGCGCAGCACCAGGGAGAGGCTGATGCATCGCCAGAGTATTTATGAGGACTTCTGTTTTGAAGTTAGTTTCTTAGGTAACAGAGGAAAAAAAAAATGTATGGCTGAGCTCTCGTTTATCAGGGCCTTGGCTTCCTGCAAACAATTAAACAGCAAGGATTTTGATATTTGGTCCTTAGTAAAGTAGGCTCTTCAAAGGGATGTATGGGGTAGGGGTACTTTGAAGACAGTGTAATGCTCACCGAGGTAGCAGAAGTGTCCGCAACCTCGTGAATTACTCAGAGGTTCAAGCCTGGTGCTGCTTCTTGGTTTAGCCTAACACAGCCCAGCCAGCTGTTGCAGTCCTGGGGGAAGCTGTTTGGGACACTAAGACCCACCCCCTCTCCTGGCTCAAAAATGTTCAGTATTGCATTGGTTCTTGCAAGCACCTTCAAATATCTGGGAGTTTTCCAGACTTCATTCAGCCACTCTGATGCCCAGAAGCTGTGCTGGAGACTAGAGATTGTTTTCTCTTAAAAGCAATCCCTCTGGTTCTGTAACAAGAGCCCGGTTCTATATTGACACAAAACGCTCTTGGCCAGCAGGGAACAACTTAAAAATTCCCTAGGAACTCCAAAATCTCCAGAACATGCTGTCTCACACAGGCCCCAGAAGAGACAGAAAGAATTTGAAAGGGAGGTACTCTCTGAGTACCTTAAAATGATTAGGACATACAAATGAAATCCTCTCCCTTTCACTGAGATGCTGATAAAACCATCTTTCATCTTAATATTTAAGAAAGGGTGTATATTTTTATCATGAACTTTTTTAAAATCACATACAATTAGAGAATGAACTGATCCCACTATAAAAGGGTATAACGATGTAATCCAATTCTAAAATATAGAGATAACATTCCACTTTAGATAATTTGGGGTGTTTTTAATGATAAAAATATATTCTCAATAAATAGAGAGTTTATAAGTAATATAAAATATAAAAAGCCACTCAATAGCCCTGTCGCAAAGCACCAAAACAGCCATTGTTGTTCTTCTGACTTTTGGATAATGCAGACATCACACTTGTATAGTACTTTAATGAAACTGTACATAATTCCTCAGTCCCTGACTATTTCCTTAGTCATGAAAATTTTGCAAACAAGCCTCTTAATTTTATTAAAATATGTTGCATTTTTATAAATATTCCATAATATTTTGATTCCCCCCTGAAACAAGCAAATAATTAAACAGTTTTGAGGTTCTTGACCTAGTTAGTCAAAGGGTAAGTTTTCAGAGATTTATTGACTGTTGTCAAATAGAGAAAAAGAGTCTTGGAACAACTAAAATAGTTTCTTGCAGACCAGATCCTAAGTAACAGGAGCTGATCCAATACTGACCCCTACACAACCGCCTTCTATGTGTTGGTAAAGTTGGGCTCAAACAGTGGGTGGCTTCATAGACAGTCCCTGTGGGAATCATGACACTTTACTAGTATTGTCTCTCTCCAACATCACAGATCCACAGACCAAGTCAGGCCGCTTGAGATTAGGAAGAGGAGAGAGACCACAGGTGGGCCGGGGTACCAATCACAGATCCTAGCAGCCCGGCTCTGTTCTCAAGCTCTCGACTGAGTGTTTTGACTCATTTCAACAGCATTTTCAGTCAGGCCCGTGAGAGATGGGCTCACAGAGGGAAAGTCCACATTTGGAAGCCATTTGGCTTTTTGAAAATGTTTACTATTCCAGCTCCTGACAGCTATTGTTACTGGAGTCATTACTGATGGAGTTCAGAGAGAGGAGGGTCGCCTTTAGTTTCAGAGCCGACACGTGGAAATGTGCATGGATGAGGGACAGATAGAAAACAAATGGACATCTGCCATCAGTATTGCTACACCTTTCCTCAAGAATTGAATTTCTTATCACATTCCATCATTTGAGAGAATTGTTTAAAAAAAAAAAAAAAGAAAAAGAATCCATAGGCAGTATTCTGTTTCCCCAATAAAGATAACAATTTTTTTAAAAAATGAAAGAGAAAACTTTTGTGGATGATTCTCCAAGTATAACACACTTACTATTGCCAAAAATAATCCCAAGTTGATTATTGCTTTGCAGATTGTTCCTGATGTCTAGTATCTTGAAGAATTATCTGGTGAGAGGATAGGTGTGAGTAATAAGAACTAAATTTGTCTTCAGGGAGCTCCAAGTTCAGCCAATCACCTCATCAGACCTTATCCGTGGATGAGATACTGTTTGCAAAATCAGGACAAACAGGGTCCACTTTCATAAATCTTCATTCTTGTTAATTCTTCAGGAATTCGTTTGCTCTTATTTTTTCATGTTTTAAGAGGAATTCTTATATATTATAAAAAATAAAATCTTTAAATGTGTTTAAAATAATTTATAGCCCATAATCTAAACAACCACTTTTAGCACTTTAGATGATATTCTTCATCTATATGAACACTTTAATGATGGTGTGTATAGACATACTTCATTAAATTAAAGGTTATTTTCAGTAACAAATAGATCATGTAATTTATTGTGTTTTAGATTAAAGCAACAACTGGAATAGTTGTGTGACTATCTACTGTTAATATAGAAAGCCTAAACCACATTTGGCCTCAGAAATGACTGAATAATTAAACTAAGACACTGATGGATGATGAGGTTGCCACAGTGACAGCCACTAAGTTCCCTCTCTTCTGACAAAACTCCAGAACACCTCATGGAAGGTACTTAGCATGTGGGCATAGTGTTCTTCAGAAAGATACCAAGCTCTGAATGTACACTGTTTTCATTATATACTTCTGTACAGCAAGTAACAAGCAGCTCTGAAAACCAATGTCCATCTCTGTACTGTGCTAGTGTTTGGAAAACAATTAGAAAATAATACTGGTGGGAAGCACAGTGGAGAGTTCATTGACACTGAGGATGAAGAGCTATCTAAGAAAGAGTTGGTCGAGTTAGAAGAAGAAACAAATAAGGATACTGAGGCAGAGAAAGAAATTTGATTCTCAAAGCACCAAAAGGTCCACTTTGCCAAAGAAATGATCAGGGGCATTTGTTACAATCAGCAATGGAATTCATATACATGAATGGGGTTTTTAGGATCATGTACCACCAAGAAAACACAGCATGGTGTTTTCTGAGAAGAAATTTCCTCTCATTTCATGGTGCCATTTAAATAGGTTTCTATAGAAATGTAGATTGAATGGTTTGGTTTCTTAAAATCAGCATGAAATAAAATTGATCTTTGGAGGCTATATGCTTCTGTGGTTTGCAGATCCCCCGCAAGTCCACCTCCCAAAGAACCCCCTTCTCCTCTGTGCTACCTCATCCTGTTCGCATGCAACTTCACTCTTGTCCAGTCTCTGGCAACCACAGCTTTGTCACGTGTTGTCATTCTTCGCCATTCTAAGAGTGTCATCATAAACTATGCAGTCTTGAAGAGTGGCTTCTCTCTGACTCTAACTCATCATGCCGCCTTTGGAATTGACCGATCCATGTTCTCTGTGTTAGTGTGTTTTCCTTTAATTCTCGAGTAACATTCTATCCTGTGGCTATGGAACGTTTGTCTAACCAGTCATTATGAAAGCCATTTGGGGTTTTTCCTAGCTTTAATGTGATTACAAAGGAAGAAGATACAAACATGTATGTGCAGGTTTTTATGTAAATTCAACTTTTCATCTCTCTAGGGCCCAGTTTCTAAAACAGTGAGTCATGGTCCCATAGCGGGTTATGTAAATGAGTTCAGGGGCCTTGACACATCTGAGAAGAGCAAAACGTTTCTGAATGTGCATCAACCAAATATGAATTTAAATCTAAACGGTAATAAATGTGACTTGCTTCTGGCAGTGCTCACATATGCTGTATCACATGACTTCATGCCATACAACTCCAATGATTATTACTTAAGATTTGAGACTAATATGTTATAAATGTTACAAATGATGGTGCTTCTTTCCATATACACAAAACTTATTTGTTCTTATAAAATATGTTTTGATTGCATGAAACAAATACTCTTATTATTTCCCTGCCATTTAACAGCATATAATTACTAAGTTAATATTTCTTTACATTGTATTATTAGAAGGTTTGATTTAAAAAAAAAAACAACTCACTGTTTCAGTTGTTGACTTGATTTTCATAAAAAAAAATTGTATTAATTTTCTGTTGCTGCAATAAAGCACTATAACCATAAGTGACTTAGAGGATTATTTTGACTTCTATTTCCAGAGAGACAAGAGCAAATCATAATGGGGTGGCATGGCAGCAAGTGGCAAGCATGGTGGGAGGAGCAAGGCCCTGAAAGATCACAGTTGACCACAAACACAACACATAATGAACTGGAAGTAGTATGAAGAGACACACGCTCAAAGCCGCCCCCCCCCCCCCCCGGCAGAAGCATACTTCTTCCAGCAAGGCTACACTTCCTAAACTTCTAGAAATAGCACCACCCACTGGGGAGCACGTCTTCAAACATCTGAGCCTAGGAGGGACATTTCTCATTCCAATCACCACAACCATTAAGTGAAAATTAGTTTGAGGTTAGGACATACTTTCCAACACTTTCTGAAGTGACCCTAAATAAGCTTCTGTCACTCTATGCTCTGAATTTGTATAAAAAGGATATTCTTAGCAACAGTAATTATAAAGCAAAAATGCTGATCATTCTGAAAACTGTTGTAGATGCACTATACTTTACAGTATTAAGTATTCTGTAGATTAGTACTTTGAGTAAATTAAATCACCAGATCCATCATATCAGCATGTAAACTTACTTTTTTCTTAAATTAACACTAAAGACATATTAAAACAATGAATTAAAATAAATTTATTTATGATTTACTATCAGTTAAGTGTTTGATTTTTAAAACTGTTTTATATACCTATATAACAACACACATGGGATTCTATAAAATGTCCTTAGGTATAAATGAATGAGGAGTAGGAAAAGTTTTAGGAGTACTTGTCTAAGATAAATATTCTCTAGTGAAAAATCTCTGTTCTCATGGAAAATAGAAGTTCATAAGAAACAACAAGAAGCATTACAGAATTCATGCATAATTTCATTTTTATATCAAGATATTAGAGTTCCAGTAGCTCCTCAAAAAATATTAGCACCTGATAGTATCAAATTTGTGTGTCAAATTTGTTATTACTATTATTTCAGGTATTCCCATAGGTGAATATATAGATATATTATATTTATATTTAGCTTTATTTTAGAATTTCTTAATGGCTAATGATGATGAATTGTTTGTTCATGTGTTTTTTGTTGTTATAATCTCTTTCATAAAAGATAAGCTTAAATTTTTAATTGAGCTTTTTAAATGTTGAAATTTGAGCGCTCCTTTTTATATTAGGGTTATTAGTCCTTCACTAGATATATGATTGTCAAATATTTATACCAGTTGTAAGCCTCTCCTTTAATCCTCTAACAAATTTTGTGTGACAAATGTTTCAGTTTGATGAAGTTGAACTTGAATAATTATTTCACTGATTTTATTTTTATATTATGCCTAAGAAATTAAAAAATTTTTTACTCAATCCCACATTTTCAAGAGTTTTACTTCTGTATTTCTCTAAAAGTTTGACTTTAATTGTGAATTGAAGATTTTATCAGTGGCTAATTTGGATTACTTATTGTATAAAAACATGAAGATACATTTAAAAAATTAACCTATTAAATAATAGTCTGCTTAGAGCTACCTGTATGTACATGAATATAGAACAATCTACTGGACCATGAGTAGCTTCTCAGGGGCCACATCTCTAAAGAAACCTAACTCTTCATCTCCCAACAGATATCAATTTCCTATAGTTCCTAAGGTGGAGGAGTAAGAATTTATGAGCATCTTACCCATCTATGTCAGCATTTTGTCTGGCCTGATCTAGTGTAAGTCTTGTGCACAGAAATACTGCTACTGTGAGTTCATGAGTGAGATAGCCCTCTTGGGCCTGGAAAATATGTTTTGCTGCAGACAACTATTACCTCTGGCTGCTACAGTCTTTCTTATCCCTCTTCTTTGATGATTCCTGAGCCTTGGAGGGGTGCTATAGATGTTCATTTTAGAGATGAGTACTCCTCAGCCTCTTAGTCTCTGTATGTTGACTTGTTGTAGATTTTTGTATTAGTCATCATGTCCTACAAAAAGAACTTCTCTGATAAGAGTTGAGAGATCCTTTAATCCATGAGAATAAAGATAAGAACTTAGGAGGAAGTTTTTTATTTTAGCAGTGTAATGGCATTAAGTTCTCCCTATGACCTAACTAGCCATATAGATAAGTGTGTGTGTGTATAGATAGACAAATAAATAGCTTTAGATAGCTAGATAGCTAGTTAGCTAGATAGCTAGATAGTTAGACAGACAGACAGACAGGTAGATATAGACATAGATGTAGTCATAGCCATGGACATGGACATGGACATAGACAAATACATCTGATCAGTCTGTACAATGTTACTTGTATGTATGTTTTCAGAGCTGACCATTTGGTCTTGCATAACTAATTGACGTGTTCTTCTGTGGGGAAGACTGTCTTCCCGGCTCTCAGCATTCCTTACTTGCTAATGGTTCTTTATGTACGATTGAGAGCTCATGGACTCCCCATTCCTGCCCACCTTAGCATGTCTATCCTATTGTTGTTGTCTCTGTTCAGCTCGTGTTCAGGCAGTCATGTTTGGATCGGAGGCTGGGCCAATTCATTTAATAGGAAAAGAAACCACAAATTTTTTGAGTTGTAAGAAAATTATAAAAAATTCTGTTTCTAACTCCAAATTGTAAACCAAAATACTCCATAAAACCCATTCCCTTATTATATGGCTAACTATGGGAAAGCTTGTTAACATGTCTTAGATAAGAATCTCAGTTGTATTGGAGTTAAAAACAAATGCATGTTGCAATACAATTTGCTCTGGGTGTTTAGTTTAACTTAGAAACAGAAAATGTCAACACAGTAATTTCAAGTTGTTGATACTAGTTAGTATTTCGGGGGCCAGTACTGAAACTGATATAAACAAAATGTACTTACATTGGATTTTTAATTCATTCTGTCTTGTGGTTCAAGCTGTTGGCTGTTTAGAAGAGGAAGTGAGAGGGAAGACATTAGAAATAAGTGGCAGCCAGATTTATGCATTTCTTACTAAGTGTAATTTTCAGATTATGTAAAAATTGAATACAGGGTGTACACATTTTTAGAAGGAAAACATAGACAGATGTAGCATGGTATAGAAAAGGCTTCGTCTTTAGTCAGCATTTCCAGCTCTAATATGTGGTAATGAGAAACTCTGGCTGCATTCAAAATAGTGAAAATCAATAGATAATTGATAGGAAGTTCCTATTTGTGGCCTTTTACCACATTATCCATAACTGAAGTATTACTGATGAAGGCTATGGATGTGTAGCTTTGCTACTTAGTGTATGACATTGAGCAAATATTTAACCTTCTAAAGACCCATTCCTTTTATATGGGATATTTATGTGTAATTCAAACTGTTGTTTAAGAATTCAAACTCAGTAAATCTGCAAACTTGGGAATGGTGCAGCAGGGCCTGGGAGATGGATCAATGGGTAAAAGCACCTGCTGTGCAAGCCTGATGATCTCGGTTTAATCCCAGTAACATAAGGTTTAAAAAAAAACAAAAAAAAAAAAACCCAAAACTTGGCATCCTTCTATAATAGCAGCATTCTCCGGAATGAGGTGAGAGAAGGAGACAGGATAAATACCCTGAAACTCATGGGCCAGCCTGGAGGATGCTACATGGCAGAAACAGGAAGGAGTCACCTCAACACAGTAGAAGAGAACATGCTTGCAAAAGTTGTCCTTGACCTGCACGCATATACTATAGCGCGCGTGCGCGCGCGCACACACACACACACACACACAGAGAGAGAGAGAGAAAGAGAGAGAGAGAGAGCAAATGAGAAAGTGAAAGAAAAGAAATTTAAATGTACAAAATATACAAAAACAAGTTTGCACATTGTAATGTGTATTTTTATAAGAAGTACCTCTTATTTGGTCTTATAAGGTAGTGACTTAGAAACAGTGGCCTGGCCTCTCTCCACAAAGAACCAAAACATGATTCTAAGAAATCTAGAAATCTGCTGTAGAATATGATCATAGGATTGCAGATACAATTTCTATACTATGAAATATATGTATACTGTATGTGGACCTCCATGTATCTGTGAGGGAAGAAAGCATTTAATAAGCAAACTTTCCTACAAGGCAGATACAAAGCTTTTAGATAAAAGTTCCTATTGTATTCCATTTTCATAAGCCTTCATTTTCCATCTTTGAATACCCAACACCTTGGAATTTTTAAATTTCCCATGCTAGCCATCTTATTGGCCTAGCTATTCTTACCATTCTCTGGCTTTTATTTGAACTGCTTGTTTGACTTTCAAATTCTGTTTTCAATGCCTTTATAAAGTACAACCATATATATATATATGTTTATCTGTTCCCTTTCAGGTGAAATTGCCCCATGGAACCTAAAAATACAGGTTGTATAGTTGTGGCACAGTGTGCCTTGTGCCACTGTGGTGCAAAAGATGTGTGTGGGTAACGTGGCTAAGCGGGAGGGGACTGATCAGTTTCTATGCACTTTCATTTGAAGACAACAAGAAGTCTCATGGCCTACTGGAACTATCTAACAGACAAGCCCCCAGTTTAGGGTCATGTCTAATTTTCCAAAATCAAACCAATATTCCCCTTCTGTCATATCCTTTGCAGTCTCGATGATGCGTTTGATCCGCCAGGACATATGCCTTTTAAAACCCCTTTGTAAGCTAAAAAATCAGGAGGCGAGAGTGAACTCAGCTGAGATTAAAGTACGAAGATGTGATCTGGTTTCTGTTTCAGCCAAGTCCTTGAGGGGGAAACAAATCCTTAAGACATTCTATCAACAGGTGAGAGGAAGCCACCCAAGACAAGACTACACATGTGTGTCAGCCAAGACATAATCAGGCTGGAGTTGTCTTCAGTCCTGCCATTGGGTCATGTGCAGGGGTTTCATGCACATGCCCCAGGGTTGAAAGGCAAGGCAGAAGTCCCGAGAGATCAACAAGAATAGAACCATGGGGAGAAACTACTGACGATGAGAGAAGATTCCCCAAAGAACCAACAAGCCCCAGAGTACTGACAGAACAGTCAACAGTATATGAATCTCAATGCTTTTCCTTCCTTGGCCCTCACATTCTCCTCCTGTCTGCTTTTCTGAAAGAGGAAACCAAATCCTACATTTTTCTACTGGGAGAGGAAAGTACAAGGTAGAGCAAAAGAGGTTTAGAGCATTGCTGTTCCTACAAGGCCCTGCATAGAACAGGCTGGCAGTGGAAGCCAGAACACTAAACAAAGCCATCTGAGCAGGCCTTTCGCCTTCTGGTTTTGAGACAAGGTATCTCAATGAACCTGGAGTTCACACATTTAGCTAGACTGGCCATCTCTCAAGTCCCAGAAATCCTCCTGTCTCATCTACCCCATATAAGAATTGCAAGAATGTATCACCACACTAGGAAGGCTGGGGATCTGAAAAAAGGTTTGCATCCTTGCATGGCAAACATTTTACCAACTGAGTCTGTCTGTCTAGCACTATATATGGAGTTTTGACTATTACAAACAATTGAATATTTAATTCTTATAATGCTATAATTTGTGTCTAGCAGCAAACAAAAGCATTTTTATGAATAGTGTCTACAAAAGTCGTGGAGGGGTGCCAAATTTCATGAAAGTAGTGGAGAATAATTTTTCTCCGGGGCAGGTGTGATGGTTATGGGACAAGGCAGTTTTCTGATCACATACCTCGGTGTGGCTATTTTGGAACATTCCTAAGAAACAAGTATAAAAAGTGATGAGCAGACCTAAGATGTTGCTTTAACTGCTACCTGTTTTCCATCTCCACCCTATCCCTAGCTCATAGCTCTCATTTCCTCAAGCATGGTGGTTACCATGGAGCAAGACTGACCAAGACAACTGAGATGTTACCTGTTGATGCCTATCAAGTGACATGTAACCAACCTGTCAGCCTCACCTTTCAGAATGCCTCAGTACCTGTTCTCATGTGAGTTTTCATAGGTTATTTTGCAGGCCGAAATGAAATGATGGAAAGATTAGCCCTTGGTCCAAGAGAACACTTTCTTCTGAAATGATTTCACAAATACCGAGGGCAAGACCTCATTGAGATAGAGGAAAAGTTTCCTAAACCCAAAGGGAACATTCCTCCCAGAGCTGTGATTTCTGCTGAATAAAGGGAGGTGTCTGAGATAAGCAGAGTAGACTGTTCTGGAAGAAACAAGCATGCTTGTTGTTCCCCTGATGCACACATTTCCCAATATGTACTGGCCCTTGAGAACTCTGGCTGCCCCCTACATGGGCAGAGAAGTTACAAGCTCTGTCCTATGCCATAGGCCTATGCCCACTCTCAAGCACCCATAAAGCTTCCCCCAACTCCCACTATTAAGAGTCCCACAAATACCCCAAGCTAAACAACCACAGCATGTATGCAGAAGGCTGAGCACAGACCCATGCAGGCTCTGTGGTTGCTACCTCAGTCTCTGTGAGCCCCTATAAGCCCTGTGTAGTTGATGTTGTGGACCATGTTCTCCTGGTGTCCTCAACCCATCTGGCTCCCACAATCCTTCCTAACTCATGGAGTCTAGTGTGTGCTGCCCATATACTCATGGATGTGATATCATTCCCTGAAAACTATGAGTTCTAAAGACAAAGACACAAAATGTGAATAGCTTCTTTGACAGCATGAGGTATCTATCTATCTACCTACCTACCTACCTACCTACCTACCTACCTACCAACCAACCAACCTACCTACCTACCTACCTATCAAGCTACCTAGCTATCATCTATCTATTCATTTTTAACATTTAAGTTATTGAATCAGAGTACAATTGGGTATTTAAGCTGCGATGTTTCTGCACTGTTCATATTAGCTCACGGCTGAGTATTTTATGGAGTATGATTACATCTTCCTAGTTGAAATATGTTCTTTCAAATGGCAAATCACTCCAAAATGAAGGAAAATTTGGATAAAAATGAATAGTGATGTGACATACTGTTCTGTTGAACCAGATCCTTTGTTTTCCCTAAAACTCACTGATTAATAACTGGACAATTATTTGACAAAATATTTTATATCCCCTGTAACTAAAGAATCAAGTTCCTATGTAAATATTATAACTATTAAACAAACAATTGCCCAGTATTTTTAAAATTGTAATATTACATGTGGACATTTTAGGTCCTTATCAATTTATTTCCTGAGTATACGTGAAGATAATGTAGTCATACCAATGAAGAAAATGGGTCTTCTCTGGGTCTCAAATAGATAAGGTGTGCAGCTGATCACAATATCACTAACAGTGATCAAAATTAACTGAGAAGTCCCCCTTAATGTCAGGCTCTACTGCACATTTCAGATAAAGCAATGAGCAACACAGAATTTTTACCCTCTTCAAGCTTATAACCAAATAGGAGAAAATAAATAATAAATACAATAACAAAGTACATTATGTGATGATGAGAAGTAATTTTGCCCTGAAAAACATGTGAGGCAATGCATTGTCCTTAAGTATTTGTAGTGGGCAGAAGGGGAGACAGAATTCTAAATAAGGTTAGAGGGGATCTCAGTGAGATAATATCTGACCAAAGAACTCAGGAGGATACAGGGTATCTTTGAGGATATATGATGGTCAGTGCTAACTGTCAATTTTACAGAATCTGGATTGTCTTGATTATGTTACTTGAGGTAGGAAGACCTGATCACTATGGGTAGCACCCTCCTGGTACACATAGCACTACACATGCCTTCATTCATCACTTTTTGCTGATTGTAGCTGTGATGTCATTAGCCCCTTCAAGCCCCTCCTACCATGATGGCATGTACCTTGATTACAAACTAAAACAATCCTTTTCTCCCTAAGTTGCTCTTGTAGGAGTATTTTATCACAACAACAGGGAAAAGAATCTAGGAGAGTAAGAGAGACTCAAAAATTCTCTGGCTTGAATGTCCCCTTACTGGCTAGTACTAACACTGTTTGCTCAGAAGGAAAGCAGTTGTGTGCATGTACATGACTAAGTCGAATAGCTAAATAAAACTCTGTGTATCTGTACAAAATCAGTAAAGAAGTGTAAGGAGTTGAGGGAGAGCAAGGCTACACCTACCAGAACGGCATGACACAGGAGACGATTTCAAGGAAAGAGTGCACTTGAACTGGTCTTGAAACACCTCTAGCATCTACTAGAATATAAATAGGTCCTACTAGGACATCTGGAGATCTGTAGGAAATTATGATACTTGTGAGTTTTCATCTAAGAAACAGAATGGTGGGAATGGAAGACATATTTGGTTCTTCATATTAGAATGGGACAGTGGAGATTATTAGTGAAGATTCATGTACAGTTCATTCTGAGTAGACATGCTTATCAAAGTTGAAAGCCATTAGGTGTAACGGTAACCGTGAGAGCCACGGTGTGAATGATCAAAGTGACAAAATCCTGAGAGAGCTGGAGTAGGCTGGGTGACATAAGGATGTTGAAGATTAATGTGTGTGGGAGCATCAATGCAGAGTTTAAGTCAATACAGAGGTCTCAGAGGAAAGGCAGGAGAAGACACAATGCTGGCTCTGGTGTCATTGAGAAAATATGGGAACAAGCTCTCTTTAGTAGCGTGAATAGGAAATATGGTCATTTTCTACTCAGTAATTAATTAGTGGCTCTTCACATATTGATAATCTCCTGCCCCATTGTGTTGTCTGAAGAAAGTAAAACAGAATATATGTGCACGTGTGTGTGTGTGTGTGTGTGTGTGTGTGTGTGTGTATGTGTGTATGTGTGTGTGTATACACATAGTTTCCAATTAAATTAATTAATGTAAAATTAAGTTGAGATAAAGTTCCCTCGTAATTGGCTGATAAGCATAGAAATGATCTAGAGAGTGTGTGTTCTTGCAAGTTCTCCATTCCAGCCAACAAGACCTTTGAGAGCAACGGACTCTCAAGCAGGGCAATGTTTACATATGGAGCTGGAGAGGCCTAGCCACTGTCTTCTGGAAGGAAGATGTGTGAAGAGGGACCAGCTCAGACCATTCAAGTTCTTTTCCTCTGGCAATTCATGCTAAATGCTTCCTGTGCACGCATACCTCTTCTAGGATAGTTTAAATACTGTGACTCCTTTGAAACCCAGGTAAGAATGCCATTTATGAGGGTGAAAGCATGGGTTTTTGAGTTATGGATGTGAGAACATATGCATTGCCTGTCACTCTATAGGACAGTCCATTGCCATGGGGAAGAGTTATCATATCTGCCTAGAGATCATTAATTCACAAGTGCACAATGTGGTGAAGCATTTAATGCACTCAATGTGTATAGGTTTCATTACTGTTTATAGACTATTTGAAATAGTTCCTTAAAAGCAACCCATGTTCAGGTTAGAGTAAAGGAGGCTGGGAAAAAATACAACCACACAGCAATGACTTCAAAAACGAAAATATTGGTTCATTATGTGCAGAGACCTCAGAACATATGGTTGAAGGAAAATTCTCTTCAAAGTGCCAGCTGCCCCTTCCAACACCTACACATTTCTTTCTTTCTCTCTTTATTCCATTAGGCAGACTGTGCCAAGGAATTGTCCCCAACAGAAGCAGAAGTAGCTTTGTATTCTATTATGTGTCTCAAAACTTCTTCAGCATTTCTTCCCTTTGATGTTAGGATTAGCAAACCCCTAAACATTAGAGATGTAACGTTTCCCCAAATGTCAGGTCCCAAATTCAGAAGAAATAAGAGCATGCTCCCAAGGGAAGTCCTGAAGTTCCATTTTTGGAAGAGAATGCTTGTGTTTATAGTCCCACATTATAAAACATGTACGGATAACTTGGCCTCAGAACATGTTTACAAAGGAGAAAAACACCCACAAAACAAATAAACGGCTTCTTGCACAGTCTGGACTGGCAATCCTTGGCTCTTGCCTTTGCAACATGAATTCTCCACACCTCACAGAGGCACTCAATCTCCCAGGCAAGTTGTTTCTGTGGAGCGTTCTTTCTCATCATCACAGTCAGGTTCTGAGCCTTCCTCTGATTTACAGACATGGCATTAGACTAAGACACATTCTCACGGATTACAGGAACTCACTGGGTCAGAACTGGACATATGTCACTCTTAGACAGCATCTTGGGCTCTATGGAGAATTAACTCAGTCAATCTTGTAAAAAGAACTGTTCATGTGGTCGATTCAGCTCTTTACCTTGTGAGATTAGCAGAGAAATTAGTTACTGGCTTTTAGTTTGATTCATTTTGTTGAGAGACACAGACTTTAGAAGCTCAAGTCTGTCTTTCTCCCCCACTCCCCTTCTTTCTTTTCGGTTACTCCAACGCAAACTTTACACCACTATTGTCCTACCATATTCTGCAGGCAGGACAGCATTGTCGATCAAAGGGTTTGTGGCTGGTTTGGTGTTTGTGTTTCTCTTTATGTAGCCTGCAGAGTACCTTCTTGTACCAAAGATGCTAGAACATAGGTGTGAAGGTTCAAGTCTCAATGTGTAGGTCCTGGATAACAAGCCACCGAGTACAACGAACTGATCCATTTCAACAGTGTGTTCATAAAACCAAGCAAAGAGAAGACATTTTATCTTTTTTTGCCCCTGTGAATAGAAAGTGATATGATAAGAACTGGGGTAAAATCTAGTGAGGATAAGTGAGGAATGAGTCCACGGAACTTGAAGATGTAGGAGAGTGTGGTTGGGGCAGGAAATTGAGAGCACTAGGCAACCTAAGGTGTTCACAGGAAGTGTGGTTGCCCATTACACTCAAAGAGGAAATTCATTTATTCCTTTGCTGCCATGAACCTAAGCTTATCCTAGTGATTTTACCGTAATAGATACATGACTTAAAAAAATTGTTTATCGTATTTACCATCTAAATACTTTGTATCATCTGTTGCATAAGGGAATAAATTAACTTGGCAAACCCATCTCCGCCAAATTTTTGAAGGTGCTTCCCTGCACACTGACCACTTGACATTCTAAATCATGCACTTATTGTTTTATTATATATTATTGGAATCTATGTATATGCTCTGAAAGTATTTATTTTAATAATTGCTGATATTTTATTATTAAGAGGAGCACCTATTGCTCAACATTCATGAAACTTATTTTTTTGGCCTTTCCATGAAATATTTGTGCCACCATTTCCTCTGTGATGAACATCTACACAGTCACCATTAAAATCAAGTTAATGGTGGATGGATACAATCAAGGCACTTAGCATAAACGTATTATATTGTCTAATAATAAACTTAAAAAGTTATTTAACTGAGATTTTAAAAAGCAGTGCTTCTGGGATATTGGTCTACACCTCTTGTATGCATTCAGAAATGATAAGTACATATCACATAGTATATTTGTCATGCATATTGTAAAATAGGTGAGTGCTTGGGTTTTGAAGGTACTACAAAGTAGTTTTGAAATGTGATTGTACCAAGTTACAACTATCTATAAAATCTAAGAACTTCTGCTGATTTCCAGCTGATCCACACTTGGGGATATCAGACTTCAAAACATGGTGACTAAATGATAAACAAAGTCAGATTTCAGTGGGTGTTTGTCACAGGTGACCTTAATCAGGTCTTCATATTTTACCACTGCTAAGTGGATCACTTTCTGCCCCTGCCCCTCTCTGGGCTCCACATTCTGCAAGGTTTTAGTTCTCGGTGGTTCTTCAACACTTTTCCTAGACTAGTTGGTGATTTTTGAGGCCAGGCACACACAGAGAGACCCATTCCTTTCCTTCTGTCATGTGGAATAGCTCTTTCAAAGCCTGATTTCTGGATTTGGCCCCAGAACTTCCAGACAAGTTTTAAACTTTTAAACCACAAGACATTTATGGAAATGCCATTTGGTGATTACAATGATATTGTTATCCCATCTTTATTTTCCTGGTGGGAAGTATAAGACACAGCATACTGGTCCTCTTGTTTTGACTCCCCTGTCTCTCTGTCTACTGTGACCTGGACTGCCTGGACTACGTTCCCACCGCATCATGACTGTGACTGTTAAAAACTAATTATAATATGAGCAAGCTAACAGTCCTTAATAATTACTAAGGGAATAACATCTGAAGATGAGTGCTATAATATAACTATCTACAAAATCAAGTCTTAGATGTAGACGAATTTCTAAAATGGTATGATTAAATAAAAAACACAAAGCCAAAATACAGCGGTGAAAGCCTTAGATCAGGGAAACAGGAAAAGCCACCAGCCAACCTTACCTCACCAACTCTGCAGTTTTCAAATGCGAGTTACTTCCTGTCTACCCACTCCTTTATTGCCTTGCTATTCTGCCCTCTCATTGGCTCTCTTAGCCCAGCTACCTCACTTCCTCTTCCTACACAGCTCTGTCACTTTCTGTCTGTACAGACCTCCAGGCCTCTGTGGTTGGTACTGGGATTAAAGGTGTTTGTCACCACGCTTGGCTCTATTCCCTAGTGTGGTCTTAAACACAGAGACCCTGCCTGCCAAGTGATAGGATTAAGGGTATGGGCTACCGCTGCCTGACTTGTTTATTTACTTAAAATGGCTTGCGATTTCCTCTGAAATCTTCAAACTTCATTTATTAAAGCACAAATAAAATATCACCACACTTAGACACTGGTGTTACAGAATCCATAGGCCAGACACAATTTCCACCCTTGTGCAATGGAGTAGAGCAGGAAAATTCCATTTAAAGTCACAATGTAGCAAATATTTACAGGTGTGTGAGATGTTGAGACTAGGTAGCTGTGTGAGCATGCGAGCATGTGGAATCTGGGGATTTCGTCTGGATTATGAGGTGGTAGGACAGGAACTGAAAGGAGAAGTGGGGCCAGGCAAGGGGGATTTGAACATCAAGTTAAGGAATCTGGGCTTTATTCTGGAGGCACCTGGTAGACATCAAATATTATTGAACAGGTGAATGACAAGCCTATCCCTTTTGAAAGAAACTCTGGCAGCCATATGGAGGATAAATTGAAAGTACAGAGATCTGAGGTCAACAGACACAGCCTTCACTGGCCTTAGTCAGAAACCCGTTAGCAAATTCATGAAGGTGGCAAAAAAAAAAAAGATGAATAAACACACAGGGCGGCATGGGTACCATCTATACAGGCATACGGGCTTTAGTGTTTTAGAAAGTGGCATATTACTTTTCTATATGGTACAGATGGTCACTTACCATGTACCAAGGACAATGGTCTAAAGCTCCAATTTTAAATTGGGAAATTTAAATCAAATCCTTGCTACCTAATTGCCTGTTCATTTTCTTTTAATCTAATTTCTGCATGTGTAGTTCAAAATGGAAGCAATTATCAGGTAAACATGTTTATAAATTATAGAATTGTAGCCCACATTACATGGCTATGTAGCTCAAAAAAAAAAAAAAAAAAAACAACTAAAAAACTTTGGTTCATAAAAGTGAGGATCGGGGAGATGGCTCAGTTACTAAAATGTTTGCTGTGCATGGATGAGGCCCCAGTTTAGTCTTCAGCACCCACGTAAACAGTTCAGTAAGGGGGTGCATGCTGGTAATATCACTACGAGGGAGGTGGGAACAGACAGATAGCTCAGGCTACGGCCTACCAGCCTAGACTAATTGCCGAGCTTATCTCATATGGACACATAGGCACACGTGACATACACACCAAAGCCTGTACACACCCATAGGGGTGGGGGATGCAACTGAACTTCTTAATGTCTGAAGAAGTTTGCTATCCATTTAGTGACTGAATGCAGATGACAGTACATTCGAAACATCGCCCTGCTTTCTTCTTCCTGTTCCATTGTCACTTAAAATGTCCCACAGGATTAATAAATTTTGCCTTGGAAGGATGTCAGAAAAAAAATAAAATAAAAAGATGGCGTGAGATAATCAGAGTCTTGACAAGGGCAGTGGCTTCTGGATAAAAGGCCTTTGGCCTGCGCTCCGGCAAAGCTGTCACTTTCCTGGTGGCACCAAGGTTCCACTGCAGATCTATAGCAAAACCAGAATCCTCTGTGGGAGCCAAAATAGCTCACAGGCAGAAAAACAGATGCGGGAGCCATCCGTGAATAATAGAAGGTTCTGGAAGGATGAATCTGGGAAAGAACTGTTGCCTGTGAGTGAGGAAAGGGTTACAGGTCCCCTGGGGCTCTCTTCAGCCACACATACGTGACCAGGGTATCCACAGAAACGCCCTTCTTAGTGACAGGCTGCTGATGGCTTCTACAGCCTACGTTGGTTTTAATATCTGCATCCTAATTTATTTGACATCTGCAGAACATCCAAAGAAAATATTCAGTATGGGATGGGCAGTCCGGCTGCTCTCTGAGTTCATCAAATATCTCACACTCCTTTTTCAAATGTTTTCGGTTTTGCAAAAACTTAGAATGCATTTTGCCAAACATGTTCTCTGTTAATGTTTATTTAGAGGGGAATTTAATCCGTATGCTGCTGATGCATTTACACTTAACTCATCAAAATGTTTTACTAGAGTCATTTGATGTCCAAGAAACCTTTTGAGCCTTTTTTATAAGCCTCTTCAAGCCCATTTCGCTTCGAAACAGGAAGTGGCCTGTTACTAAACCATAAACGAATGCAATTCCCGGAGGATTTGGTTTCATTTAAGACCCTGAGACCACAAGGTCTGAGCCTTCCCTGAACCTCCGGAAAAGACCTTCCTACTGAATCAACTCAGAATACTCCTTGCGTAGAGACAGGGTGCTGTTATAATTTTCCAAAACAAAAATCCTTTATGAAGAGGCATCTTTCATACAACTCCTGGGAAAGACAGTAACCAAAGCACGACGCTAAATCACCGGCTTTGCAAGCTGCACCTGGCCAATGTCACTGTCTCCATGAATCTCCTTACGATTCAGAGCTTGTTCGCTCATATTAATAGAACAAATAAAACGGACCGGGAGATAAAGATACAGGGCCAATGATTTCTTCTTCAGGGAAACCTTCCCGAGTTACAGACCAATACAATGTTCCCAACCACGAGCCAGAGAGCCAGCGCTGATATAAACAGCATCCAAGCCACAGAACATGACTTGTTTAAAGCTTAATTCTGTGAAGTAAGGCAGGAAACAAGATTTATCCTTCTGGGAAACATTTGGCATTTGCCTCAAGCTGAGCCTGATTGCTCTCTGCCGTCCACACCATCCATTACAGCTATCTGAAGGAAATCAAGTTTTTTTTTGCCCAAACTAAGGCAAAAGAGAAATGTCTCCATCCTAGTTGTGTAGAAATCCCTCTGTTTGACGTGGCATTAAACAACAGAGAGCAAACTGCTCTGTCATCTTGCTGTGAGGATCATCGCTGCTATCTTGGGCCTTTTGGCTGTGAAGGGAGCAAATTTAGTTGGACAGAAGCCATTTTTGCAAACATAGTAAAAATAAATTACTACGCTTAATAATTGAATCTTAAACTTGTCATTATAGCAACTCGAAATTATTCCAAGAGCCCTCCTTGACTGGGATTTGGCAAAAGGATTGGGTGTTGGAGGTCAGTTTTCATGTCTGAAATCCAGCTTAGGTTAGAACCGCACGGGCTACAGAGTGAACGTTCAAAGGATGAATGGGCCATTGAGAAGTAAATCAGACTCCCTGAGACTCTTAAATGAGTCCTGGAAGCTTTCAAGCCATGAGTGTGGTGGGCTACCAAAATCCTTGGGATGTTACTAGTAGAGAATGTGAGGTTTTGAATACCAGGTTTGTCCTTCGTGTGTGTGTGTGTGTGTGTGTGTGTGTGTGAACAGTTTTTTTCTTTAAATGTTTTTGTTTTGTGTTATTTTAGTCATACTGAATGTAAGCTGATTGGACAGTGAAAAGCTGTATGACTTGGTTCTCGGCCCGTGCTCAACTCCTGGGCACAAGGCGGGGATGTTTACACTGGAGGAAAATGCTCAGACTCTGACCCAACTGGGAGACGTTTCGGTTAACATCTGGCTTTGCTTACTTGTCCCTAAATATTAAATTATTAAAGGACTATTAATATCAGACCATTTCATTGGTCCATTCCTCTTCTACTTAATACTATATTTAAAGGCCACTTTCCTTAGGATAATTTTCAAGTCTCTCAACTGTCACTGCCTCTGAATTTAGCATCATGAAAAACATCAAGACCTTCAACCAAAAGGGTTTCCTAACACACATTTGAAACTTGACTGTTTTCCCCTAGAGAGCCCAGGAAAACCAAATTAGTTCTTTTCCTCCATATTGATTATGTAAAACTTCATATACAAATCCTAATTTTTTGGCTAATATTAATAAAAAAGCCTGGGAAATCTTTTGAATAACACTAGCCAAAAATAAATAATTTACTTTTCTTTCCATTCAGATTTATTAAATGAGTTTTTAAATCAAGGTGATAGAGTCTCAATTGCCTAGTTAACTAAAGTAAGATTAATTGTGGTTCTGAGGTACATATATATATATATGTATTCATTGACCCAATGCCAGTCTGCCTTTGCCAGAATAAGTCATGGAAACATCATGCCTAGTGATAGAACTGGTCTCAGTGGGTAAGCTGTTATACTGAATTTACCACATTCTTACCACACACACGGCCATATCAAAAGCATAATGGAACAGACTTAGAAAGCACATGAATGCTTTGCATCATGGTATATATGAGAGATGTGTGAGCGTGCGTGCGTGTGTGTGTGTGTGTGTGTGTGTGTGTGTGTGTGTGTAAGAGATAGAGAGAACTTCTTTAGTTTTCAAGCACTGTTTTTTCCTAGAAAAAAAAAAAACTATAGTGTCCTGTGGTTGCCATTAGTAACTAAAGCTTTCATATGTCACACTGTCCCTATAATTGCAGATTTGATGGAGCTTCCAAGTTCTGTGATACCATGAAATTAAAAACCTCCTAATTAATGGTGAATAAAAATCATGGCCTTGGATTCATATGAAGATATTTATTTAATGGCACACACACACACACACACAATATTCTCTTTCCCTTTGTAGGTGCAACAACTCAGGAGGATTTAATATGTCACTGTCATTGCCAGGTAAGAAATTCACATATTGACCAGCAAGGTGCCCCAGAGGGTAAAGGTGCTTGCTGCCAAAGCTCTCATCCTGAATTTGACCCTCAGGACCCACATAGTGGAATGAGAGAACTAACTGTGTGCCGTTCTCACTGCTGAGATTTGCAGCTTGCCTGCCAGCCTAGAAGTTTCTCTTTGAGATTCTAATACAATTATCCTCTTCAAATATAAAACAAAACAAAGAAAAAACAGGACTTCTTGTCCAAGAACCCGGATATGCTTCATAATTGTGTTGACAAGTACAGATACGTGTACATGGAACTGTGCCCTTGAGTGACTGTTGTAAGAATACACTCTAAAAATCACCATAATAATAATCATAATACATTTTACTCAGGGCTCTCTGTTTTCTAAGTAATTCCTGTGGTTGTTGTCAGTTCCCTGAAAACACCATGATCGTCTTCCCTGTCATTTTCTTTTCTAGCCTTCCTGTCCTTATTGTACAGCTTTGCCAACAGCAGCCAAGGGAAGCTGGTCTTTGATGCCCAGTAGATCTGACTGCAAGCCCAATTCTTTACAGCAAAACCATACCTCTAGAGGAGCCCAGCCAGGAGTTACCATCTTTACCTTAATTGTTTTGTCTTCAATGTAGGGAAGCTATGGAGATGGAGCTGACAACCATGTGTGCAGACACCAGGTAGGTCCTGTTTATGAAGCCTTGTCAGAGAAAAAAAAATCAGTATCTGCTTTTACTGAATAAAATAGACCCTGCAAGTACATTATTGTATCTCGCACAGTAACATCCAAACCAAGTGCCACTTCAGATGTAATAACAGCAAAGGAGCCAGGATAAGCCATTCGAGCCAATACTGACTCTGGATCATCAGCACTCAAGAGTAGGGTCAACTGCCAGGAATTAAATGAAATGAGCCTTCAATGGCGTGCACCAAGCATGTCACTCACTTGCCTCGCTTCATTCCAGCCCTACATCCATGGTTACCACGTAGTTGAGCCCACTAAAACTAAAAGCCAGTCAGCAATTTATCAAGCATCTATGCTGCGCTCTCTGATGAAAGGGAAGTGGAAATATTTCTAATGGCATTCCACAGGGATGAATTGAAGGAAAGTGTCATGAACCTGGTAAGACAGGGCACAAAGGGAAACAATGAAGCGGCTCTATTGTCCATTCCATGAACTACTATAGTAGTGTGAGGTCACAGAAATATAGACTAAGTGTAAAGACATGGCTAAACCACAATGAAGAGTTCTTTAGAATTATCTCCTAGCTATAAACCAGATATGGGAGGGTAAGGCAGGCCCCTCCTGGAGAGACGAAGTGTCTCCACACAGATTGACTGACATTGGCTATAGGAAGCTATTTATGTGTTTGAACAGGGGAACAATGTGCAGAAAGCTCTGAGATGGATTATGCATCACTGTCCTAGAGTGGGTCAGAGTGATGGATGGGTGGTGGGTCTGTCCAAAATTAGAGCGTTTCTTTAGAATGGGTGCCCATTAGTTTAAACTTCATTTTAAAGTCATTACTGCTACAAAAGGGTTTTGCTGTTGCAGGGAAATTTAAGTTGGAAGAAAGGAAACAGTAGAGGTTGAAATATCCAAATCAGGCATCTTATTTATACTGTTTTGTCACAATCCCATTTCTCTTAAAGTTGGCTCTATAACACACTTAGCAGTTGTTGTTGGCTCTGGAATTCTTATTGTCTGAACCGTGTGGCTGACCACTCCATCACAGGCTGCCTTGTTCAATGAGTGCTGTTTGTGCGTGACTCTGCTGTTCCAGACCAGATCACAAACCACCCGAGGTCAGGAATAAGAGCTCCTGAGGAACGATCTATCATTAGAGTCTCTGACAGCAACTGTGCATGTGGAAGGCAATCGACGAGGGTCTCAGGCCTGCCTGCTGTGGAAGAAGGACATGGATAGAAATTGGACTTGATCACTTAATGGAGAAAGTTCTGGAGTTGCTGTACTTTGCAGTGCTTGGATTGACCTGAATGAAATTTCCAATGGCTAATTTCATTTGGAATCCTTATTTGAGCCAGAAAACTCCACCTGTAAAGGAATGGTTTCCACTTGCTCTTCCTGTGGGATGGCTCTGCACCCCATTCCCTGTCATCAGGAGCTGCAGTAATGAGCAAGGATGAACTGCTTATAGGACAGTCATTGTTTGGGCAGGAACTGTAGGACTCGGGCTTCTGTAAAAGTTCTTGGCTTAAGGACAAACCAAAATGAACACTACAGGGCCCATAAGCTTCTTAATGTACAAACCCCTGATCTTGGAACACTGAGGCCCCAAACAGCTTACTAAGAAGGTAGAATTACATAGACCTGTCACTCAACATGGCTTCTGTCCAGGGCAAGGTATCTTGGGGCTGAATAGTCCACATGGCAACAAAACAAACAGCATGCACTTTTTGCATTGTCAAATGGAACATACTCTACTTTCTAATGCCTAAATACCTAAAGGTGGAATGGAGGGATGTCTCATTCACTTATTGCCACTAGAGAATGGAGCATTTATTACAATAAATATTCCAAATAATTAAAGCTTATAAATTGAAGTGCAAAAACTTTAACCATGTATGATAAAATCCTTCCCAGCATACACTAATATCTCAAACAGTCTTTAGAGCAGACTTACACTTTCAGTATGTTCAGAGAGTGAGGAAAGGTAGCAGAAGAATTGGCCAGGACTGTATTGAGAACTGGCATTGTCATGCTGATGATCAACCAGTAGAAAGAAACTACTTCTTGCTATGGAATAATCCTTCTTTCCACTATGAATATATCATGCTCTCATTAGCTAATAAAAGCTGGTTGGCCAATACACTTTACAAAAAGTGTAGGCAGGGTGTCAAACGGAGGATACAAAAAGAAGGGCAGAATCAGAAAGTCAAGAGGAGATTGGAGAAGCAAGATGACCATGCCATGCTAATAAAGGTACCACCATGTGACAGAGCATCAATAAGAAATATGGGTTAATTTAAAATGTAGGAGCTACTTAGTAATAAGTCTGAGCTATTGGCCAAGCATTTGTAATTAATATAAGCCTCTATGTGGTCATTTGGAAGCAGCTCCCGGGACAGGAAAACTCCACCTACAACTTCTAGTCTGATACTACTTCTTGGTTTTTATTTCAAAGGAATTCTTAGAGAACTAGAGGAGTGCACTGGATTACCATGGGACCCTATGCTATAGAGAGAGCTTTAGGAGGACACTGACACTATTGAGTATACACAATATTACTCACTTATTCCAATCAACTACCTCTCAGTCTTAAGGCAACACACAGTAAGATCTCCGACCTTCTGTAGACAACCTTTGAGAAGATCATAGAAGTCAAGGGAAACATGAAAAGTCACTCCATACACAGCAAGAAAACATTGTCAATCTATAATGCACCACTGGAAAGGAATATCTGTGAAGACATAAATAAGGGAACACATCCTTCATTTCTCACTGATTCTGTTGCCATGTCTGATACACTCACACATCCCATCAGCTTTATCTGCAAAACAGATATGTAACCCAACCATTTCCTGGCTCCCCACTGTTTGTTACATTATGCAAGCAAGTAACCATCATATTTCAACTAGTGGAGTAGGTGGAATTATTGTTTCCCTAGTCATCTCCTCTTTCTGATCACACTCACGGTAGGCAGTCTACTTTCCCTCTACTTTCCTTCTCCTGGTTTGAGTTTTAATTGTGTGTTCCAAGAGTAAAGGGGGTGGCTTGACATGTATTTCTGCTGTGGACCTTTTGCTGCAACCTTTGCCAATGAGATGAGCTTGTCAAGCTAGCTTATAGTCCTAGAGCAGATCTCTGAAGGAGATGAAACAACCACAACTTTGTAGTTTGAACCACCTTGCAAATTTCAACCTGTCATTGGTCATCTCATACTATGATGACCTTCAGATTTTTGAGAATGAGCTCTATTGCTTAAACTATTGTGTTTTAGAATGACCGCTCAACTGCACCACCCCTTACCACCTCACTTCTCTTGCTACCCTCTAGTCTTTTTTCCAAACAGAAATCACAATACTATATGTCTTAATTAGGATTTCTATTGCTGTGATGAAATATCATGACTAAAAACTACTTGGGGAGGAAAGGGTTTATTTGGCTTACACTTTTACAGCTCTGTTCATCATCCAAGGAAGTCAGGACAGGAACTCAAACAGGGCAGGATCCTGGAGGCAGGAGCTGATGCAGATGCCCTGGAAGGGTACTACTTACTGGCTTGCTCCTCGTGGCTTGCTCAGCCTGCTTCCTTATAGAACCCAGAACAATATGGACAGTACCATCCACAGTGGGCTGGGTCCTCACGCATCAAACACAAATTAAGAAAAAGCCTTACAGCTGGATCTTGTGGAAGCATTTTCTCAATAGAAGTTCCCTCCTTTCAAGTAACTCTAGCTTGTGTCAAGTAGACATAATAAGACTAGCCAGTGTACTTTGTGAAAACAAAAGCCATATTCTGTCCCTTTTCTATTCGAAATTGTATGGCCACTATAATACCTTACAAATCTCGTAATAATTCTTTTGGTCTCCTTTGCTATATTCCCTCTTCTGTTTCCTCCTGCAACCACACATACCTGCCTGTTCCTCTTCTCCTGCACAGAAGGCATAGTATGTAAGCAGGTGTTTTCATGCTAGGAGAAACCCAACAATAAGCAGACACACCACACCTACATTTCCACTCGAATTGCATATGTAGGAAGCTCCCGGATTCTTTCTCTGGTATAGAAGCCAGTCAACTCAGACCAAGGTTAATTGCCTGGTAGAGTTATTAACTATGGTTCTTGATAGGTACTACGGAGTCTCTGTACATCTGAAAATGAATGTTGTCTCCCCACTTACATAATGTTTTACCTAGTGATATTCTAGGTTCAAATTTTTCTTAGAACTTTGATACTAATTTTTCATTTTTTTTGAAAGTTTTAGGGTCAGTTTCCCACATCTTTAAATAGATCTTCCATTGACTACTTTCATCATTGAACATTATATTGTAACACATTAGTTGACTTTCAATTCTAGGTAATTATTTGCTCTTTATTTTTAATGTTTCACGGAGGGTTTTACCTACCAGTGTGTCTGAGGCAAGATCAGTTAGGTTCAGAATTTAAAGTCAATACAGGCAATGGAGTGAGACCTTCAACTCAAAAGCCAAGAAAAGGTTTCTCAGTTAATGTCTTAAAGGCCTGCTAACATTCTGGAATGTTTCTTCTATCACAGTTATTTCATAATAACTAATTCTACTGTACATGAAAGAGTTGCTTTTACCTTTTAATTATGTTGATACCCGCCCTTCCCTGTTTGTCAAACTTCACTGATTCTCTGCCTGGTTAACAGTTTTACTCATTTCTTTGGTGATTCCTGAATTATTTCAATTTTTCTTTCTCACATCAGATATTATTTCTTAGTTATAAATGACACTGTTTGTGTTATTGCCACCTGAATCTGGTATGATAGAAGAAGAGCCAGGCTTTTCAAAGGTAGGATGTCTCAGTTTTGACATCTGGACTGATGTACTTGGAATAAACCTTCCAAAGTAAGTCACGAAATTACCAAAACATTGAGATAAACAAACAAAAAAATAGACCTGCAAGAGAGTCTGTTGTCCTTATGACAAAATATCTGAGATAATAAACTCCCAGAGAAAAAAAGGCTTGCTTTATCTAAGTGTTTTGTAATTATTTTGGGCTTGTGGTGAGGCAGCACACAGTGGTTGGAGCATGTGGTGGAACACACCTGCTTAGACCATGAGCTATGGAGTAAGAGCAGAAATGAAGGTCAGAGGCACGTGTGTGTGTGTGTGTGTGTGTGTGTGTGTGTGTGTGTGTGTGTGTTGTTTTGTCTTATTTTGTCTAAAAATATGCCATTGGGTGCTAGGGAATAATCCTGTACACTGTGAAAATGTGTTGCTCTTATTGTTAATAAAAAGCTGATTGGCTGATAGCCAGGCATAGGCAGAACAACCGAACTAAGGACTAGGAAGAAAGAGGGGAGATGCCAGCAGACACAGAGGAAACAGGACATGTGGAAAATAAGATAACACGCCATGAGCCATGTGGCAAAGCATAGTTAAGAAATATGGATTAATTTAAATGTAACAGTTACCTAGTAACAAGCATGAGCTATTGTCTAAGCATTTGTAATTAATATGAGCCTCTGTATGCTTATTTGGGAACTGCTAGTGGGACAGAAACTTTTGCCTAAATTGGGTTCATTTTTTTATTGGCCCTCTATCTACTGCTGGGTATTGAGCCTACCTTTAAGTGTGGTTTATATACCCAGTGAGATTCCATTGGAGAAAACTAAGTTTTCTTTTGCAAATAGTTGTCCATTGAAGATAACTTCTTGGTTAGGGATGGGAGCTCCTGTGTACTTCCTCCTCTTCAGTTGAAGCTGGGACTCTGACTTTAACCTATGCAAGGCCTTTGTGTGCTGCTAGAGTCTCTGTGAGTTTATGTGTGCCTCAGTCATGTTCTGTCTGGAATACATAGTTTCCTTGGTGGCATCCATCCTCTTCGACTCAATCTTTCTACCTCCTCTTTCATATAGTTCCCTAAACCCTGAGGGGAGAGGTTTGATGGAAACATTCCATTTGGGGCTGAGTGTCCCAACGTCTATCACTTTCCATACATTTTTGAGATTAGTTTCCAGCTACTGCAAGAGGAAGCTTCTCTCATGCTGGCTGAGTGAGATAAATTTAACCCTTTCTACTTGTAGGAAAATGATGCAAAATAAAGTCATGACATTAACCATGTTGCTTGAGTGATTCAGTATTGATAATTACATTCGCCTTGCTGAACAACAAATCATCAGGGATGTCATTTTGCAAAACAATTCAACTCTTTGAACAATTTCCCTCTTCTTTTCCTTCCCAATTCCCCCACAGAGAATTCTGCTTTCTGCATCTTTAACATTTTTTAAAAAACAATCATTAATTTACAAAACCAGCATAATCACCAATGACAATCTATAAACATTTATCCCGATATGCACATCTAAGTACAGTCTTCAGTCTCCATCAAGACAACTTCTCTTTTTAACAGAGGAAGACCACTACAGAAAACCAGAACCAATCAAAATGAAGAGTTGTGGAGTTTAGTCCCAATGGATACATCTACAAAACACTCCTATACCTAAAGCTCGGGGGACATTGGGGAAGAGAGCCTAGGGAAAAAAGCCTTGCAAGAAACAGAGAATCACGGAGTTTGTGTCTCCTAACTATACCAGCAGCTATGACCGTACCATCCCTCCAAAGTGACTGCCTGAACTTTAGCTGAACAAGAATGGTAGCAATGAACACGCCAGACCAGATGGAGGAAAGCCCATGAGGCCTCAACCCTACACAGAAAAACTGCAGGCAACTGAGGAAAGATTTAAGTGAAAGAACTGGTCATCCCCAGGGAAGAACACACCAATTGGTTGTTCAGTGCCAAACAGTCAGCCCAGAAAACATACCTACAAGTAACATTATATGGAATAAACAGGTTATATTTAGGAATATATACACATACACATATGCACGCAATAACAATTAGCGGAGAAAAAAAAAAAGAGGCCATAGATTTGAAGGAGAGCCAAGGGCAGGGTGCATATGAAAGTGCTGGGAGAGAGGAAATGGAGGGGGGAAATATGGTAATTAAATTATAATTTAAAATTTTATTTATTCATTTACGTGTATGAATGTAGAGTGCATGTGTACAGGTGTTCAGGTGTGCGCACCACAGGAGGTGGGCAAATGAAGCTACTGAACTTTCTCCTTTATCACATTCTGCCTATTTCTGTGAGTTACGGTCTCACTCTGAACCAGAAGCTCATGTTTTCTCAGCTACCCTGGCAGCCAGCAACCCCCAGGAATGCTCCTGTCTTTGTTCTGCTTGGTGTTGGAGTTAGAAGCATGTGTTGGGCTTTTCCCAGCACGTTATGTGGATGCTGGAATGGGAGTTCTGTTTCCTACTTCCTAAGAATTTGATAAAGATATAATAGATGGTATATAACATAACAATTCTATAAATATTTTTGCTGTTACCTCATTTTGAAACAAAGTCTCACTTTGATGCCTAGATTGTTCTGAACATACTTTATAGCCCAGGCTGGTCTTATGCTCATAGCAACCCTTCTGCCTCATCACTCCATTGTGAAGATTATATGTACGAATCACGGTACCTAGGAAACTTGTTTAATGATATAATTTTGAAATCACTATTTAAAATACATAAGGAACTTGAGTTAAAAACAATTTTTGTTGATCTGAATAGATACTTCTCCAAAGAAGACTTGTACAAACTAAGCATTCTTTAAAAAGATGTTCAGTATCACTAATCTCCAAGAAAACATAACAGAAAACCCCAGTAAGATATATCTCTCCCCAGTTGGATTGGGGATTAGTATCAAAAAGATAAAAGCTAGTAAATGTCAGCAGGATGTGGGGGAAAAGAGAATCCATACATTGCTGGCAGACTATAAACAAATGTAGCCAATATGGGAAACTGTGTAGAAGTCCCTTGCAGAAAATCATGACTAGGCATATATCCAAAGGAAATGAACTCCGTACATTGGAGGGTCATCTTCACATGCATACTCTTGCAGCAATGTTTACAATAACCAAGATATGGGGCTAGCAGATGAATGGATAAAGAAAACTGTGTACAGGTAATAGTGGAATGGTATTCACCCACACAAAAGAATGGAGTGCTGTCAGTTGCAACCAAAGAAGTGAGCAAAGAAGGCCTGTAGCACAAATCTTAAAAGGTCTTACTAATAAAAACAAACCTGGAGCCAGGTATTGAGGTGAACACTGAATGATCAGAGAAACAGAACCAGCCCTAGCTAACCTCACCTTGCCAACTTCTCATCTGATCCTATATACTTGAACTGAGCCAGGTATTGGGGTGAACGCTGGAAGATCAGAGAAGCAGAACAAGCCACAGCTTCCTCACCTCTCCAATTCCTCAGCTGAACCTGTTTCCTCAGACTGGAAGCCTCTGAGTCTTCATCCAAATAGATCTCAGCTGAAATGCTGCTCAAAAGCCTAAAAGCTTAACCAGGCTCTAGTTCCTGGTCCTCACACCTTATATACCTTTCTGCCTCCTGCCATCACTTCCTGAGATTAAAGGTGTGTGTCACCATGCCTGGCTGTTTCCAGTGTGGCTTTGAACTCACAGAGATCTAGATGGATCTCTACCTCTGGAATGCTGGGATTAAAGGTGTGTGTGCCACCATTTTTCTGGCCTCTATGTATGTCTAGTGGCTGTTCTGTTCTCTGACCCCCAGATAAGTTTATCAGGGTGCACAATATATTGGGGAACACACTATCACCACAAGGACCCTCCTTAACCCCTATGTTAAGAGAATTTAGGCAGGAGATAAAAGAAATTAGCCATCCATGTGGAAGCTAAATAAATCAGACTCCAAAAAGCCAAGAATGAAAATGTGATATTATAGGCTGGGGAGGATGCTAGAGAGTAAAGGATAGAATCTGGTTACTGTGTAAAATAATATATACATATATATATATAAAATATTATAACATATAGATAATTATATATTTAGATTGTAAGAGTCACTTCTGGTGTTATATAACACACTGTGTTAACTGAAACTGACAATAATTTATCATTTTTGCAAAAGCTTCAAGAAAGGAGGCTAGCTGTTTAAGATTGTGGAAATGTTCTACACCCAGTTTGCATTGCCTATGTAGATATGAATAAAGATAATCCACTGTGCCTGGTCACTGAAGACAATTATTATGGATCAATGTGTACGCATGTGTGAGCACACAGTATGTGCACACATGGATGCAGTTGCCTACAGATGGCAGAAGAGGGTGGCAAATCTCCTGAAGGTGGAGTTATAGACAGCTGTGAGCCACCTGATGTGGGTGCTAAAAGTTGAACTTCATCCCCTACATGAGCAGCAAGAACTCCTTTAACTACTAAGCAATCTCTCCAGTCCCTTGTGTATTATTTTAAGGCTCCAACTCTCAGGCACTAGGACCCAGTGTAAAAACCTTACGCTCTATTACCTTGCTATTGGACAAACTACTATTTGGAGAGAAAAGCTTGTAAGTAAATAATTACAATGTAGCTTGAAGTTGATATAATATGCATGCAAATAAGGTTCATCATTTCTACAAAGATAGGGACATCTGCTTCTAAGACACTAAAACGACTTATTTAATAGTCTGAAAATGATCCTAATTGTCCTCTAGAACTTGCTGTTTGCAAAACCCTATGGTATTCAAACCTATGAGAAACTCAATATTTACTACCAAAGACAAAGCAGAATTTCCATGAGCATTTAAACATTGCAACATTTTTAACTAGCAAATAGCTAAAATGTTTTCCATTGAAATCAAATGGTATTTTAGAATTTGTGGTCAACACAAAAGATGTCTCTTGCTAGGCAGAGTAATATAATACATTCTGTGTGAACAGGAAACTTTAGTGATATATACAGTTTTGTTATTAAAACTGAGTTTGATATTTTGCTCTGCACTGGAAAATTGTGACCTAGTACAACAAATCCACCTCACATTGTTTATAAGTTGAGGAAAATCAACATTTTGGGTTCCCAGTTCTCACAGTAGGAATTACATTTGTTTTGGCCAAATATAATTTATATAACTGTAAGGAACAATAAAACATGAACCCTACAGTGTTTTCTTACCTAAAAATAATATAGACCTTGTAAAATTGAAGAGATTATTATTGTAAAGGGAAAGACAGTAACTTGAAAGGCTGACGCTCAATTCAAAAAGCTTTTTTCATGCCTGTGCAAATAGGCAGACACCTGTGTGCCCATCTTTTCTGACCCCAGCCATGGGAGTGAGATTCCACACAGTCATAAATAACCTTATAAGCACAACTTTGTAATATTTGCTTGGATAAAAGTTCTCCCATTCATTCTCAAAGTACATATTCAATGTGACTTCTTAAATAAAAAGACTCAATAGTCATTTTTCTATATATCAAGATCTTTCCTGTGATGTATTTTTTAAAAAAATCCAACTCTTTGTATTGATCAGATTTCTAGGGTCATTTACAATTTAATATCCAGAAATTAAAGGAATGAACAAATGAATAAATAAAGAGATAAAACATATTTTAAAAGTTGAACAGCAGCTATAGGAATTGGTTCTTCTCCTTCACTACCATCATATAAAATAAGATCCCAATCTCAATAATGTGAGTCATACTAAATGCATATCATAAACTTACTGAATGCATAATATAAAACCAAAGCACTGTGTATCTAGAGGAAAGAAGGGTAACTCTTTGATAGCAAGTATTCTGTTCAAGTAATAAGTCCATTGTGTCTTAAGAAGAAGTAAATTCATGAAGTTGGCAGAATTTTCTCTCTATTCAATCTGAAGAAGCTGAGATTCACAAATCTTCTGTGACATATTCTAAGTCTTATCACCAAGTAAATAGTAGAATTGGCCCTAGACTTGGGCCTATTGATTCCACTTGCCACAGTCTCCCCTTCATGTTTTTTGAGAATCTACTGCATGGGGCTATAACATCACAACCATCATGGCATTTGAGTCTTGTCCTCCCTCCAGATGACATTTCTCTATACCTGCCATTCTTATATTTCCTAATCCCTCTAGCTTCATTTTTTTTAAACTACACACAAACATATTTTCCTCTTCCAAGATTCACCAGGATTTTAAATTCTGGTAGCTCCCAATGTAATTTTGACATTATCTTTTAAATATCTGCATCTATTTCAATATGAAATTTGAGTTGCCTTTGATAGTATTACTGTAAGATTTGTAAAACGATCGCCTTTTAATATCTGTTTAAGGATAGCTCTAAAGTATCTTCAATAACATGGACAACTTTGCGGGGAGCAGATTTGGGTGTATTTTACTTTTAAAGCATTTGTGGCTTCCCCATCTCCACTCATCTGTCTTGGGCCAGATACAAAAGGCTGCTTTAAAGATGTTGTTTGATGTTGGGTTTGGTCGTTGTCCACTTGGTTTTCAGAAATCATTCCCTGTAAATCATGGTCTAGAAAACCTGTCAACATTTTGCTCTTTCTTTTGTGGATTCTTCAAAGGAAGAAAGAATGCCTAAAAAAGTAAACATTCAGCAGCCACGACTATGTTCCAAAGAGGGTGGGATACAAAAATATTATAGAGGCATATAGATACATAAATATTTCTGTTAGATAAAAAGGGAGTCCTGTGGATAACTCAGAAGGAGCCCACTGAAACTTTGTCAGAAGAAAGTGTGTTTGTGAGGGGACCAGGGCCATGTGTTTCTCCCTAGGTCACATTCTTTGCTTTTGGACCCTAACAATAATCACCATCTTAACATATGTATGAGACTTCTGTCTTTCATATTTTTAAATTTAATTTTTTGACAATTTCATACACATACAGTGAAGATATTGATACCTCATTGCTCTTACTGCGCTTCACTCCTAGCAACCCCTCTTTCTTCTCAACTAGTTCCCTCCTACATTCATGTCTGATACTTTGTGCCTGTCTTGTGCAGGTCTACATATCTGGTATGTGTCCAGGATTACATCTGTCATGTCATGTCCACGTGATAGCATGGATTCTCTTTAGTATTTTAGGACACACACACACACACACACACACACACACACAATCACATGATCTTGTGGACTATTTGAAACAGCCTATAAAATGAGCATAAGCATTCGAGATTCATAAGTAGAAAAACTTGAGGTTAATGATGATAAGTCGTGGTCTCAGGTCTATGAAGCTTTGTGGCAGAAGCCGACTTTAAATATAGGATTTTAGCTAGTATGGGGACCAGCTCCTTTCTTCTTTTATAGGTAATCATATTTCTTCACCTCCCTCCTTCAAAATATGTTACATGTACCCTTTCCATCCTTCATTGCTTAGCTCTTTGTATAATACCTTCTAATCTTGCACAGAATGAAATAAAACAAGACATACACAAGCAACAAAAAACCAGAGGTCAGAGAAGATAAAACAACAATCCACACACATCAACCAAAGCGTAGGCTGCCACTGGGACTGAAAATGAAGACTGTGGCAGGAAGCACATTAAAATGGGGCCGAGAGTGGTGTGTAACTGAGGGACAACGTACAGCCCAAGGTTCCAGAGGCGTCAGAAGGCTAGAAGAACAAACTGAACTATAGTTTTAGGGAAAAGAATAAAGCATTGCAAATCTTAAAGGACAGTGACATTCAAGAGTTCCCCAGCTGGGGAAATAACAATGCTAAATCCAGTCCACAAATCCGGGGTGTATGCAGTGAAGAATTAATAGTAGGTTCTTGAAGGGCAGAACGAAAGATGAAAAGCCTGGAAAGCAAGCTTTTCATTGAAATCAGGACTGTCTAGCAGAATTTTTGAGATAAGGAAAGTATGGAATAATTAGCATAACTAAGTGGAATAGCCATTGGCTATGCGTGGATGACTATGGAGCATTTAAAAGGTTGGTTGATCCAACTAATTACCTGATGGGCTGATGTAATTTAACTTTAATTGAAAGTTTAAAGGCCATATACAGCCAGAGGCTACCATTTTGGACAAAGTCAATGAAGAGATCACTGAGTACATAACATATGTGAAGAGGAAGCATGATTAATATATAAAAGAGTAGACATCATTTTCACATTGAGAGCTCACAAATTTGTTGGGGAACAAACAAATCTTCTCTTGCAAATGAAAGTGAGCAATTGATTATCTTTTAAACTCTGGGGTCTACAGGCTTAGGGAATCACAATCTTGAGTTCACCTTTGATCACAGTTTCCAATTCTTTTACCTCTTTCTGTTTCTCCTTTACTTCTGAGACTTTATCTCCTCTCACTTCTTTAGTCAGCCTCATGTATGTTATACACATGGTACTTTTGCAAAGCTTAGTTTTGTTATACTATATAATATTCACATTAAATAGTTAAAATTTATGAAAGTAACAACAGTTGGAGGTTAAGCATATTCATCCATTTAAACGTAGTGCATTTAACCATATAAGCCTTGGAAAAATCTCTCTCTCTCTCTCTCTCTCTCTCTCTCTCTCTCTCTCTCTCTCTCTCTCCTTTCTCGACCTTCCCTCTCCTCTCTTCCTCCTTCTCAGCTAAATTTTCTCAGTCGTTAAAGAACTCAGAACATACAAAATCAAAACAGTTCATCAAACACATTGCCTGTATTATAGCAAACCTTAAGACATTATATTCTTAATTTTGGCTTCTTTTATTCAATTACTGATAAATGTCCATTCCCTTCTGTGCCTTAATGTATTATTAAAACAAAAATACAAACTCTGGCTTCTTCAGATCATTATGAGTTAAATTCACAAGGATAGAAGATCAAAATGTCAAAATTGCAAGCAGTAAACAGTGGTGCTTAACTTGGTAAATGTTTCCTAAAATACTTTGAAAGAAGAAAGAACACAAGAAGAGCGACAATGATACACACACCCCACCACCACCACCACCACCACCACCAAACACCACCACCAATCATCACCACATAAGTCACTGATTTCTTTTGCACTCCAAAAAAGGGCTTCACAAATAAGTTCTAGGATTGTTTCCTTGATGATGAATCCTCACCCAGAGACACCAGGGAATGGATGGACATCACACAGGATGCTTACCCAATATCCTGGCCATTACTCCAGGATGCAAGAGCAGAAACAGAACACACAGAGATTCAAAAATAATCGATGGCACTTAGACTTTTTTTTTTTGACATTCATTAATATTGCTTTGACTGACCATGTAACATTAGTGGAGTAATTTTATCTGATTTCACAGATAAATTCTATCTGCATTTTGCCTACTTAAAGGTCTCAGTTTTCAGAATTTTTTTTTGTCATAGCCAAACCAAACCAAACTAACCAAACAAAAAACCCAAAACTTGTGCCCAAACCTTCTCTCTTTATCCTTTAAACCTGAAGAGAGGGTAGGAAAATTTATGGATGGAGGAGCCTCATACATTTCAGAGAAGGACTTATGAATGTATGCTTGTGTCTTCTTTCTCTGAACTTTAGTGAATAGTTTCTATCATCATCATCCTCTTACAAAATCAAGTACTTTATCTAACATTTATTTGAAACATTAACAATGAAAATTTGTATGATTTAGACCTCCAATTGTAACTTAATCACTTGTGTTTGTAAAACTCATCATTCATTCTTGTACATACATACATATGAACACACACACACACAGCCTACACATGCCATGCCATTGGCAGATGTCTCTACAGGCTTATCTAAATGTAGTTAAATTAACTATAGAAACCCCAAGAAAGCAATACCATTACTAATATTGATATCTTAAGGGAGAATTTTGTTGCTCATTCAGAATTGACCTCCTAGAGAGCCAACTTAACCACTGCTTACAAATGGCGGTAGTGTTGTCAATGTCTGACATCAGAAATGAGACAATGTTACTCATTCTCTTCATTCTCTCCCCCGCCCCCACCAAATGTCCAAGTAACCAAGTCTTTGGTATGTATCAGAAGAGCAGTGGATTTTCGGAATGAAGTCAAAGGAAAAGTATGCAGATGGCAGTGTAAATGTTAGGAAAGTTTGAGGGGAAATATGCCAGCTATGCGCTGTTTCCTTAGAATAACTATAGATCCATCGCGGTGATGCCACAGGCTCTTGCCAAGTGGAATACCCTATTTATAACCCTATCAAGCAGAGGAAATGGTGCCAGGAACAAGATAAAACTATTAGCCACATTTTCAAAGATACTTAAAAGCATGTTTGTATTTGAAAATAAATTTTGGTGGTTAGGAACAAGACTTGGGTAGTCATAGATCTGGGTGTTGAAATGTGTTGCGAGAGCATTCATTAGTCCCCTCCTTATCTTTGCTGCCCTGTCTCTGCCAGATAGCTTGTTTGAAGTCATAAATGGAGCTTGTAAATGGACTCTCGGGGAGATACCTAGAAAATAAACAGTTCCCCCTCTTTGGTAAATAGTTAAGAGATCTCCATGGACTCGCATGCTTTCCCCCTGTTGGCACTGTCGTCCCACTGCTCATCTGGCACCTCCTCCCCATCTGTCTTGTTTCTGGCAGTCTTTCCAATATCAAGCATTTAAGCTGCAATCCTAGAGGCAAAGAGAAAACAGACTGAATCCAAGAGAATGCCTTGAGCTCATGAACTCTGGTCACAAGGGTGTCACCCTCAAGGGTTCTGGCACCAGCCGACATGTGGCTGCATCAGGACATGTGCTGTGAGTTGACACTACAGATCACTGCCTCCTACCCTGTACCCCAAGGAACAGTGTGTTGAATAAGCAGAAGACCAAACAATGGTAGGCTTGGATGCAGTGTAGGGTTCCTTAGCCTTTCTAACTCCATCACTGAGAAGGTGCATGTTCTGTAATGCCTTCGGCTACTAGGATAGGTTAAGCCCTGAGATGCAATGCCCTCTTCTCCCTGTATTTCCTCCATTTTTCTTCTCCACCAACCTACTTATCTGACTTGGAAGAGCACAAAGGATATGATTTTTTATGTTTTATTTCATGTGTATGTGTGTTTTGACTGAATGTATGAACGTTCACCATGTGCTCATGAAGTACTTGCAACAATCAGATCCTCTGGCACTGGAGTTATCAGGCACCATATGGGCATTGGGAATCAAACCCAGGTCATCTGGAAGAGCAGCTGGTGTTCTTAACCTCTGAGACATCTCTCTAGCCCCAAGGATATGTGATTATTAAGTTAGAAACAAACAGATTTAACCATGGTTCTTTTGCTAGCTCTGTGTTTCTAAAGGCTCTGTTGCTTTTCCAAAGATGAAAACTATTTTACAGGTTTGTTAGGTCTAGAAGTGGCTACATGAAAGATGTCCTATATAGTTTCTAAAGAAATGGCAATCAACAAATGTTCGTTTTCCAGTACTGAAGCTGCTCTATTACATAACGTACAGTCCAATTTATCAGCTGTCCTAGATAGCATATCACTGTATTTTTACGTATTTACTCTTTCTTTCATTTATGTATTTAGGGACATATGTGTGTATAGTGCATGTGTACATGGTGCATGTGAGTGACAGGTGTATATTCCCATGCATGTACATGGGGAGGCTAGAGCAGAATGCTGAGGATCTTTCTCTATTCCTCTCTGCCTTATGCCTTGAGACAGTATCACTTCATTGAACCAGGCACTTGCCATTTCAGCCAAGGTGGCTGGATAGCAGGCTCTCAGAATCCATCCACCTCCACCCCTAAAGTTGAGGTTATATCTATCCATGCAAAGGTTTAGATATGGGTGCTTGGAATTTGAACTGGTCTTTACACTTTAGGAAAAGTACTTTTACCTACTCAGTTACCTGCCTATCTACTCAGCTCAGATAATATTATCATTTTTTACTTTAATATAGGATACTGTCCAATGAATATTATTTACTACAATAATACTGTATGCTAGTATATGAAAATTGTATAAACAGATAGGTGTGATTGTTTGTGATGTAATTGTCATTATATATCATAAAGTGTATGCTATGTTAAGCTGGATATCTCACTGTGTTGGATAATGCTGCATTCTTATATGACATGCTATAGTTTATATTACAAATTATTTATATTATGTCATGCAGCATGTTCATGCAGCATGTTCATGCATTATATTCACATATAGTCTTCAATTTATGTTTCTATAAGTTATACATTTGTGTATGTTTATCATTTCATTTCAGTGCACAAATTAAGACAAATGGTATGACAATAATTATGGCTAGAAAATTATATAAACTGTAAGGAATATATATAAATTATAAAGATAAATCAACCATGAAGTTGCTAAAAGTAGCCTATATATTTAACAGGGCTCTGTTTCTGTATGCTGTTCAAAATATGTTTACATTGATAAACTATTTAGATAGCAATGTAAACATACTTAATAAATGTAATTATTTAGTAGTTTTCAGTATATGACAGCCATAAATCTAATGGTCAAGGATTTTCACAGGGGAGATAGTATCATGGAAGAGCCATGTGTTGTGGGATGAGAAGACCTTCAGTTCACACTGCCAGGAGAGTGAACTTGGGCAGGCCCTCACTTCTGATTCCCTGTCTGCTTTAGGGAAGACCTAAAGATGTAAGTGGAAATAACATTAAGAAGCATGGGCAACACTCTGGCTTGCCCATAACCTTGAGTGCCAGGTGCCAGTGTCCCCAGTCTTGCTGGGGTTGTGAGTAGAAAAGAGTCACTGCTGTTGCTTTTGGCTGGGGTTTTAGCTGAGCATCCAAGATGCAAATGCAGCTGGCTACTGAGTTCTGTGCTGCTCAGGCCTCACGTGGAGAGCAGGATTGGTTGTCCTCGCCTTTCTAGTGGTTGGAGAACAGTCCAACTGATATCCCTTGTGGGGTAAGATCTTGGGGACAAATATTTCTTGTATTTCAAGGTTTCTTAAATTTCACATGTGATTTAAGAAAGCAAATAAGCCCCTTAATTGCTTCGTTAAGCTAGTCAACACTAATTAAGGAGAGTCAAGTGGAAAAATATTAGAACCTGCTGTGCGCTGCTTTCAGTCTCCTCCCCTGCCCCCGGAATGTGTGTTTTGCTTTCCGAGGGATGGGAGTTGGTGATTTTTCTGTGATAGGACCACTCTGACCTCCTGGGTTCTGAGCTTGAAATTGAGCTACAGTCTTGTGGGGTTAGACCCCATTTATGACTGGTAAAATATGATTTCCATCCCCACGAAAAAATGCCTGACATGCCTTGTAAAGCAGAGCAGGGGGTGAGCAGAGCTGTTTTGATGCGTTCGAATTCAACAAGATTGAGCATCCGTTTCTTCTCCTTGCAGAAAGCACGGGAGCTTAAGAACAGTGGAGACGTGGTCAGGAAGAAGAGCTCCTGGTGAAGTCAGGAGCCCTGCATGAGCCTATGTGCATGCATCTGCCAGTGTGTGCCAATTTGTATCTGTGTGCCCACCTGCACTTGTATGGAGAGGCATGTCAGGAGGGTCTACCAAACTTCTGCTCTTCTCCAAACTCTGAAGCCGTGGCTTCTCTCATCTCTGCTGGAGCTTTTCAAAAACAAGTTCCTCTGCTGCTTCTGCGGCTTCTTATCTCGCTACTCTCCAGAGGCAGAGGCAGGGGATCAGGAGGTCAAGGTTAGCCTTGACTACATAGGAAGTTTAAAACCAGGCTGAGCTACATGAGAACCTGAGGTGGGGGGAGAAGGAGAGGGAGAGAGGGGGGAGGAGAGAAGCAGGGCAGAGGAAGAGGGAGGAAAGGAAAACAAAGGGAAGATAAAAGAGGAAGGATTCTGTTAAGAGATTTCCTGATACATTTTTCCCTAAAACTAAAGAGACCATCCTCTAGAATCCTTCGGTTGCAGAGACAATGATGAAGTAATTCCAATAACCTGTGTTAATGTTTGTTACCATAGCAAAGAACTTCTGTGTAATGGGTACTTACTCCACAACACATTCTGTCTGGCTATTTTGCAAATAAATTCACGCTTAATTCTGATGACTCCTCAAGTTTCCCCTTATTTAGTGTCCCTGTTTAGTTGGTAAGATAGTAGGGCAAAGAAAGTGAATGAAATGGCCTTATGGTCCCAGAGCTGTGAATGAAGGGATTGGAACCTAAACTTACCTGAGGTTGAACCAGTGTGACAGCATCACTCTGCTGTTCAAAACACTCTATCATCATGATCCTCTAAGTCAGCCAAGTCCTTCTCGGTTCCAAACGAGAGACCCCCAGCTCCTCTCTGTCTGAAAATACTTGCATACATTCTGTCCAACATGCAAGCATCTCCCTTATCTCCCATGTGGGCTTCCCCTATAGCACCAGAACGTCAGCATAAATACCTGGAACTTGTCAGGGTAACCTGAATTGCTTAAAGGGATCCGCCAAAGAACAGAAGGTATGAAGTCCATGATTCACTTCTGCTATGGAAACCAGACCTGAGTTATTTAAGCTTATAGGTGTCATCTCCTTCAAGCACAAGATCTCATGGAAGGTGGTCTCATTCACTGTGAATGCGTAGATGGGACAAGAGCCTTGCCTTGACTATAACGTTCTCAACATAAGTAGAACTGTAAGACAACAGAACTACTACTATAAGACTCTACCCATGATGGGGATTTGGGTGCCTGACATACAGTTGACTCTTCAGTATTTAAGATACAGCCTAAGCTGCTCAGAGGTAAGAACCAGTAGGTAAGAATTACTCTAAATTCTGCTCATAGCTCTTGTGTACAAGTTGATAGCTCCTCTTGAACCTGTCCAGTTAACAACTACAGGAAAGGGTTGTGGAGCCTGTAGTTTGGATGCATCAAACATGTTCGTTCTCTTTAGAAAACAAATTGCCTCTGGCTAGGAACTGGGCAAAGATAACCAAAGGCACACAGTGTGCACAATTGAAAAAGACAACTTTGTGCAAATGCTAACTTTCATTAAAACAATCAAGTGAAAGAGCAAACAAACTTCCCATATTTCTTTCCATTTCTCAGTGTTCTCAAGATCCACAGAAATTGATTGTAATCCTAAAATTTTATCAGGTAATTATCAAATAATTCTCATAAAGAAGATGAACGAGGCTCGTGGGATCTTTTCTCCGTAATATTTTTAAAGAGAGTGAAACAAGGATTTCATGATAGCAAATGCTTTCTGGTATCTCTGCGGAGGCCACTGTGGCTCAGACACCAGTGACTCAAAAGCCAGGGGCTACAAATCAGAGTCGACGGGAAGGAACATATGATGCTTGGGAGATGGGAGCATGCAACATATGGGAACCTAAGAAAATGGTTGTGAGGCTGTAGCTGTCTGAAGATGTAGCTTAGAAAGCAATCTAGACAACATCTAGCAAAAGAGGACCTGAGCTCTAGACCTAGGTAAGTGAGAGGAGTATTCAATAGAGGTTTGGTCCTAGGGAACCTCTGATGTTGAATAAGTAGGTGTTTTCATTATGAGAAAAAACACAAGTGAGTATCTCAGCCCAATGGTCAAGATCAGAAGTGAGATGGGAGCAGGATTACCTGGGGAAGGACATGTTTCTCATCTCACTGTGGCGAAAGTGATTATAACCTAACCACTGGTTCATAAGCGGAGTACATAAAAGCCTTAGCACCAATGAGCCTTTTAAGTGAGGTAGATGGAGGTTCCTGAATACCTGTGCCTTGAGTATGGCATACCTAGTAATTCTATAAGTTCAGAGGAGTGGGTCCCTGAAGTGCCATGTATGCCAGATCCTTTCCATGGATGCTCTTTTAAAAGAATGATCTTCTTCTGCCATCAAAGGTCTGTGAGCCAATGGAATAAAGAACTTACATGAAGCTATTTAATAGCTGGAATGAAAAATTCAATTTTAGGTACAAGAGTTCCAGAGCAGGCAGAAAAAGACTGTAGGATCCGCATCTATCACAGATGTTTCATATTCTGAGTAAAAAATAAAAAGGTTACCATACATTAACCTGAACCATGGTCCTGAAGATGTCCCCAGAAACCTCCTTGCCCCATACTCAAGCATCCAAACCTGAAGTCTTCAGAAGGCCATGGTTCTTCTCATGTCTTTCCTTCTCTCCTCCATTCCCACAACATGTCCCCTAGGGATCATCAACTCACACCATGGATTTCCACACTTCAGTGCCTTACCCAAAACCTTTCTTAGCCTAGAATGCTTCCT